>NC_092247.1:13898560-13959641 GCF_036320965.1 Panulirus ornatus | reverse complement strand
AACCTTTCGCCCTTACTCAGTACAAATGCCCACCTTTGACGTGGGTACCTCATTCTCAGTACATTTTTTCTCCCTCACCGTAATTTCAAAGCTGGAGTGTGGTAGGTTAAGGTGGCCAGGGAGTCCCTCTGCAGGCTAGTGCCACACACCGCGGAGGCATGATAAATTATACAGTATTTACCGAGGGGCATCCAAGCAGCAGCTGGAAACACAGGCCAGAGTGTATCCTAGGTTGAAAATGACTCATGCAGCATGGGGTTTCCGGCCCTTATAAGCACGAAATACCTGTCGAAATTACTCTGTGATCTGGAAGCCGCAACCGCCAATTACCTCGTTAAGCATGACGCCCTAACATTGCCGAGGAGTAATTACTGTGAGAGCCTTAGTGGTCCACTCAAATGACACTATGAAGCCGAAGCCACACTAATGCTACTCGCGCTACGGCTATGATCACGGTCAGGAGTTAATATTTATCGTACACATTAGCTCACTGCACTAGGGAGACACGCAACAACTGATGTAGTACTTAATAGATCTTAAAGATTTGTGAAAAGACTGCTGTCAGTCTGTTGGAGGTACTTCTTAACTCGTAATGACCCTACTCTCGGCATTTGCTTAGTGACTTGTTCCACGGATAATAAGTAGTCTGGGAGGACGCAGTACCTCCAGAGATGAGCCGCGCGGCCGGCCGTATGAAGCAGCGATAACCTAACTGGGATTACTACTCTCTGCGTTCTGTTATCGTGTACAAATACGCCTGTCACTTCTTCCCTATACATGTAACTTTCCTCTCCATCCCGCAGGTAGAAACTGGAACTATTGGTTCTACATCCATGCAGGTTAATGCCGTGCCCTAGATCAGCGGCGGAATAAAACAGACAAATGGTAGGTTGGAGGCACGGCGGCGGCAAGAAAATCAGAGGGTGAGGGTCTGCTCTGCCGCGGTCCCGGGAGGAGACCATGTTTGAGGAGACGTAATTGAAGACCACACACGGCAGGCGGGTGTTCCCTTGGCACCGGGGCCGCCCCTAACCTCGCTGACAAGTCACTCATCTTAGCATCTTGGGGAACTTGGACGTTGATTCCCCGTGTGCGAATAAATCTGTCCGCTTACATGTTTGACGCTTTCACTATACGTGTCGTCACAGCAGGAAAGACATGAAAACTTATCAAAAGAGAAAGTGGTGGTATAACTTATCTGGGGGCACCAAACAAGTGACTTTTGTAAGTGAAAGAAGAGTATGTCTGTGGACTCCAACACTTCATAAAAGTGAGTTTAGATGTTAATGGGACAGAAAAGCACTGAGACGTTTAGGCTAGTGAATGTGGAAGTGGGGAGTGCTATGAAGCTCAGGGAAAATATGATAAAGGAAGTGAAACACCAGAAGAGTTATGAAAACCGCACCTAACGTCAGCAAGCGGTCAACATTTTCCTTATTTTCCGTTGTTACTGGAAAAAGTAGTTTGCCTTAGTTTCGAGATCACTTTCATCAGTTGGTTGGTTTAGTTTTGTGTTAGCCTACGTCTTCCTTGTATATTAATTACGTCTTTTATCTCACTCTTGTATCTCCCCTGACGTGATAATTACACGAAAGTGCACTTGGAAACTTACAGTGTTTCATTGTCCTGTGGTCTTGCATATACTAGTTCACGCGCACCACTGTGGCCTCTTACAATATATATACATGTATATATATATATATATATATATATATATATATATATATATATATATATATATATATATATATATTTTATTTTTATTATTATACTTTGTCGCTGTCTCCCGCGTTTGCGAGGTAGCGCAAGGAAACAGACGAAAGAAATGGCCCAACCCCCCCCATACACATGTATATACATACGTCCACACACGCAAATATACATACCTACACAGCTTTCCATGGCCCACCCCAGACGCTCCACATGCCCTAGGGACCTTAGGAACTGCTGCTCTCTCACAAGCCACCGTTTACGGGAAGTCAGCACCACAAGTAAAGCATCCTCCTCGAAGGCTCAGAGTGGGGTGCCTAAATGTGTGTGGATGTAACCAAGATGTGAAGACCCTTACTGGAAAAACAATCACTCTTGAAGTAGAACCTTCAGACACAATTGAAAATGTGAAGGAAAATAGTGAAATTGGAGAAAAATGTAGCTTAGACATTGAAGCTTATTGATACAGTGGTTAAATTGATGAGAACTGCTATTGACGTTTGTGTAAATAAATTATACATTTCCTTTTTTCCATAGCCAGAGGTGAACCATTATGTGACATTCATTTTTTTCATTCATTTCAAGCTAGAAGTTTCAGTTTTCTAAATTGTTTCGTACATTTTTCATATGTATATATATGTATGTGTGTGTGTGTGTATGTGTGCGTATGTATGTGTATGTGTGTGTATGTGTATATGTGTATATATATGTATATTATCCCTGGGGATAGGGGTGAAAGAATACTTCCCACGTATTCCTCGCGTGTCGTAGAAAGCGACTAGAGGGGACGGTAGCGGGGGGCCAGAAATCCTCCCCTCCTTGTATTAACTTTCTAAAATGGGAAACAGATATATATATATATATATATATATATATATATATATATATATATATATATATATATATATATATATTTTAACTATTTAACTATTTAACTATTCGCCATATATATTATCCCTGGGGATAGGGGAGAAAGAATACTTCCCACGTATTCCCTGCGTGTCGTAGAAGGCGACTAAAAGGGGAGGCAGTGGGTGGCTGGAAATCCTCCCCTCTCGTTTTTTTTTTTAATTTTCCAAAAGAAGGAACAGAGAAGGGGGCCAGGTGAGGATTTTCCCTCTAAGGCCCAGTCCTCTGTTCTTAACGCTACCTCGCAAATGCGGGAAATGGCGAATAGTATGAATATATATATATATATATATATATATATATATATATATATATATATATATATATATATATATATATATTTTTTTTATCTTTTTTTTTTTTGCTTTGTCGCTGTCTCCCGCGTTTGCGAGGTAGCGCAAGAAAACAGACGAAAGAAATGGCCCGACCCAACCCCCATACACATGTATATACATACGTCCACACACGAAAATATACATACCTACACAGCTTTCCATGGTTTACCCCAGACGCTTCACATGCCCTGATTCAATCCACTGACAGCACGTCAAGCCCGGTATACCACATCGATCCAATTCACTCTATTCCATGCCCTCCTTTCACCCTCCTGCATGTTCAGGCCCCGATCACACAAAATCTTTTTCACTCCTTCTTTCCACCTACAATTTGGTCTCCCACTTCTCCTCGTTCCCTCCACCTCTGACACATATATCCTCTTGGTCAATCTTTCCTCACTCATTCTCTCCATGTGCCCAAACCATTTCAAAACACCCTCTTCTGCTCTCTCAACCACGCTCTTTTTATTTCCCCACATCTCTCTTACCCTTACGTTACTTACTCGATCAAACCACCTCACACCACACATTGTCCTCAAACATCTCATTTCCAGCACATCCATCCTCCTGCGCACAACTCTATCCATAGCCCACGCCTCGCAACCATACAACGTTGTTGGAACCACTATTCCTTCAAACATACTCATTTTTTCTTTCCGAGATAATGTTCTCGACTTCCACACATTCTTCGAGGCTTCCAGGATTTTCGCCCCCTCCCCCACCCTATGATCCACTTCCGCTTCCATGGTCCCTTCCGTTGCCAGATCCACTCCCAAATATCTAAAACACTTTACTTCCTCCAGTTTTTCTCCATTCAAACTTTGCTCCCAATTGACTTGACCCTCAACCCTACTGTACCTAATAACCTTGCTCTTATTCACATTTACTCGTAACTTTCTTCTTTCACACACTTTACCAAACTCAGTCACCAGCTTCTGCAGTTTCTCACATGAATCAGCCACCAGCGCTGTATCATCAGCGAACAACAACTGAGTCACTTCCCAAGCTCTCTCATCCACAACAGACTTCATACTTGCCCCTCTTTCCAAAACTCTTGCATTCACCTCCCTAACAACCCCATCCATAAACAAATTAAACAACCATGGAGACATCACACACCCCTGCCGCAAACCTACATTCACCGAGAACCAATCACTTTCCTCTCTTCCTACACGTACACATGTCTTACATCCTCGATAAAAACTTTTCACTGCTTCTAACAACTTGCCTCCCACACCATATATTCTTAATACCTTCCACAGAGCATCTCTATCAACTCTATCATATGCCTTCTCCAGATCCATAAATGCTACATACAAATCCATTTGCTTTTCTAAGTATTTCTCACATACATTCTTCAAAGCAAAGACCTGATCCACACATCCTCTACCACTTCTGAAACCACACTGCTCTTCCCCAATCTGATGCTCTGTACATGCCTTCACCCTCTCAATCAATACCCTCCCATATAATTTACCAGGAATACTCAACAAACTTATACCCCTGAAATTTGAGCACTCACTCTTATCCCCTTTCTTTTGTACAATGGCACTATTCACGCATTCCGCCAATCCTCAGGCACCTCACCATGAGTCATACATACATTAAATAACCTTACCAACCAGTCAATAATACAGTCACCCCCGTTTTTAATAAATTCCACTGCAATACCATCCAAACCTGCTGCCTTGCCGGCTTTCATCTTCCGCAAAGCTTTTACTACCTCTTCTCTGTTTACCAAATCATTTTCCCTAACCCTCTCACTTTGCGCACCACCTCGACCAAAACACCCTATATCTGCCACTCTATCATCAAACACATTATATATATATATATATATATATATATATATATATATATATATATATATATATATATATATATATATATACATATTATATGGGAGGGTATTGATTGAGAGGGTTAAGGCATGTACAGAGCATCAGATTGGAGAAGAGCAGTGTGGTTTCAGAAATGGTAGAGGATGTGTGGATCAGGTGTTTGATTTGAAGAATGTATGTGAGAAATAGAAAAGCAAATGGATTTGCATGTAGCATTTATGGATCTGGATAGAGTTGATAGAGACGCTCTGTGGAAGGCATTAAGAATATATGGTGTGGGAGGCAAGTTGTTAGAAGCAGTGAAAAGTTTTTATCGAGGAAGTAAGGCATGTGTACGTGTAGGAAGAGAGGAAAGTGATTGGTTCTCGGTGAATGTTGGTTTGAGGCAGGGGTGCGTGATGTCTCTATGATTGTTTAATTTGTTTATGGATGGAGTTGTTAGGGAGGTTAATGTAAGAGTTTTGGAAAGAGGGGCAAGTATGCAGTCTGTTGTTGATGAGAGAGTTTGGGGAGTGAGTCAATTGTTGTTCGCTGATGATACAGCGTTGGTGGCTGATTCGGGTGAGAAGCTGTTGAAGCTGGTGACTGAGTTTGGTAAAGTATGTGAAAGAAGAAAGCTGAGAGTAGATGTGAATAAGAGCAAGGTTATTAGGTACAGTAGGGTTGAGGGACAAGTCAACTGGGAGATAAGTTTAAATGGAGAAAAACTGGAGGAAGTGGAGTGTTTTAGATATCTGGGAGTGGATTTGGCAGCGGATGGAACCATGGAAGCGGAAACGAATCATAGAGTGGGGAGGGGGCGAAAGTTTTGGGAGCGTTGAAGATTGTCTGGAAGTCAAGAACGTTATCATGGAAAGCAAAAATGGGTACGTTTGAAGGAATAGTGGTTCCAACAATGTTATATGGTTGTGAGGCGTGGGCTATGGATAGAGTTGTGCGGAAGAAGGTGGATGTGCTGGAGGTGAGATATTTGAGGACAATATGTGGTGTGAGGTGGTTTGATCGAGTAAGTAATGAAAGGGTAAGAGAGATGTGTGGTAATAAAAAGAGTGTGGTTGAGAGAGCAGAAGAGGGTGTTTTGAAATGAATGAGTGAGAATGAGTGAGGAAAGATTGACAGAGGATATATGTGTCAGAGGTGGAGGGAACGAGGAGAAGTGGGAGACCAAACTGGAGGTGGAAAGATGGAGTGAAAAAGATTTTGAGTGATCGGGGCCTGAACATGCAGGAGGATGAAAGGCGTGCAGGGAATAGAGTGAAATGGAACGATGTGGTATACCGGGGTCGACGTGATGTCAATGGATTGAACCAGGGCATGTGAAGCGTCTGGGGTATACCAAGGAAAGTTCTGTGGGGTCTGGATGTGGAAAGGGAGCTGTGGTTTCGGCGCATTATACATGACAGCTAGGGACTGAGTGTGAACGAATGTGGCCTTTGTTGTCTTTTCCTAGCGACACCTCGCGCCCGTGTTGGGGGAAGAGGTTGTTATTTCATGTGTGGCGGGAATGAATGGGGGCAGACAGTATGAATTATGTACATGTGAATATATGTATATATATATATATATATATATATATATATATATATATATATATATATATATATATATATATATATATATATATATATATATATATATATATATATATGTATACATTGAGATGTATAGGTATGTATATGTGCGTGTGTGGACGTGTATGTATATACATGTCATGTGGGTGGGTTGGGCCATTCTTTCGTCTGTTTCCTTGCGCTACCTCGCTAACGCAAGAGACAGCGACAAAGTATAATAAATATATAAATAAATATAATAAGTTTCTCTGTGTGTGTAATTACTATTTGTGTATGACAGGGAGAGTTTTACACACGTCTTGCTCCGTCTCTTAACCTTGTATCATATATGTATCATGTCTTCACTCCTATATATATGTATGCACACACACAACCCAGCCGAAGCTAGGTACGAATTTATAGTCCAGTCTCGAGAGGAGGATGAACGGCTGGTTGGATATGGGCTGACTGGCACGCCCAGGATTCGAACCCTTGAAGGTCCGACTCCGAGCTGGCTCGTGCTTCCTCATGGTCAGTAACGCTAACTACTACACGGAGGCCCGTGTGCGCATGTGTGATTACTACTTGGATTTACGGATAGAGAGTTTTACATTAGTGTTGGCTCCACTCTTAACCTAGTGTCCTTACTCTTATGGTTTTACACACACACACACACACACACACACACCCAAGTTGCGCCAGGATACCCTGTGTGTGTGTGTGTGTGTGTGTGTGTGTGTGTGTGTGTGTGTGCGCGCGCGCACGAGAGTTGGGTCGTCTCATCATCATACCAACGACGACCTTGGATCCCTCAGGCCACGACTGCCGATGGCAACCTCAAACCACAAACGCCATCTATCATGCACCATGAGAACGTGTCGGCATTGCTGTATCATTATTATTACCAGATGGAGATATATGATAGACCTGTCATTACATGACGTATAAATTACGATGATATCTTAGATCATGCCTACCATCGTTTATATCAATTATTTGATATATCTACTCGTTGTTCTTACATAACGGAGTTTACGAAGAAGATTGTGGACCTCGCTTGACTCCTCTGGAGGGAGTGTCAGAACTAGAGTGATGAACTCCCATCATCACGGGGATATAAAACGTATTGCTGGGTTACATTATTTACAGTTAACCAGAACCAGTTAATGTCAAAACGTCCCGGTGTCACCCAGGACCTTTCTAAAGGCTTATGCAAGCCCAGGCTGTGATACTTTCAGTAGAAAGGGAAATGTAGACTCCTTTAGAGTGAGGGGTACTTTGACGAGAAACTTTTATTCATACAGCCACCCCAAAGGTGATATTTCACTTGTGGTGTAACGTATATATATATATATATATATATATATATATATATATATATATATATATATATATATAACGTATAAATAACGTATATATATATATATATATATATATATATATATATATATATATATATATATATATATATATATATATATATATATATATATATATATATATATATATATATATCTTTCTTTCTTTCAAACTATTCGCCATTTCCCGCATTAGCGAAGTAGCGTTAAGAACAGAGGACTGGGCCTTTGAGGGAATACCCTCACCTGGCCCAATTCTCTGTTCCTTCTTTTGGAAAATTGAAAAAAAAACCGAGAGGGGACGATTTCCAGCTCCCCGCTCCCTTCCCTTTTAGTCGCCTTCTACGACACACAGGGAATACGTGGGAAGTATTCTTAATCCCCTATCCCCAGGGATATATATATATATATATATATATATATATATATATATATATATATATATATATATATATATATATATATATCCTGGGGATAGGGGAGAAAGAATACTTCCACTCATTCCTCACGTCTCGTAGAAGGCGACTAAAGGGGACGGGAGCGGGGGGCTAGAAACCCTCCTTTCCTAGTATTTTAACTTTCTAAAAGGGGAAACAGAAGAAGGTGTCTCGCGAGGAGTGCTCATCCTCCTCGAAGGCTCAGATTGGGGTGTCTAAATGTGTGTGGATGTAACCAAGATGAGAAAAAAGGAGAGATAGGTAGTATGTTTGAGGAAAGGAATCTGGATGTTTTGGCTCTGAGTGAAACGAAGCTCAGGGGTAAAGGGGAAGAGTGGTTTGGGAATGTCTTGGGAGTAAAGTCAGGGGTTAGTGAGAGGACAAGAGCAAGGGAAGGAGTAGCACTAATCCTGAAACAGGAGTGGTGGGAGTATGTGATAGATTATGCACCTGGGCATGAGAAGAAAGATCATGAGAGGCATGTGCTTGGGAGCAGCTGAATGAGTGTGTTAGTGGTTTTGACGCACAAGGCCGGGTTATAGTGATGGGTGATTTGAATGCAAAGGTGAGTAATGTGGCAGTCTAGAGAATGATTGGTATACATGGAGTGTTCAGTGTTGTAAATGGAAATGGTGAAGAGCTTGTAGATTTATGTGCTGAAAAAGGACTGGTGATTGGGAATACCTGGTTTAAAAAGCGAGATATACATAAGTATACGTATGTAAGTAGGAGAGATGGCCAGAGAGCGTTATTGGATTACGTGTTAATTGATAGACGCACGAAAGAGAGACTTTTGGATGTTAATGTGCTGAGAGGTGCAACTGGTGGGATGTCTGATCATTATCTTGTGGAGGCGAAGGTGAAGACTTGTGGGGGTTTTCAGAAAAGAAGAGAGAATGTCTGGGTGAAGAGAGTGGTGAGTGTAAGTGAGCTTGGGAAGGAGACTTGTGTGAGGAAGTACCAGGAGAGACTGAGTACAGAATGGAAAAAGGTGAGAACAAAGGAGGTAAGGGGAGTGGGGTAGGAATGGGATGTATTTAGGGAAGCAGTGATGGCTTGTGCAAAAGATGCTTGTGGCATGAGAAGCGTGGGAGGTGGGTTGATCAGAAAAGGTAGTGAGTGGGGGGATGAAGAAGTAAGATTATTAGTGAAAGAGAAGAGAGAGGCATTTGGACGATTTTTGCAGGGAAAAATGCAAATGAGTGGGAGAGGTATAAAAGAAAGAGGCAGGAGGTCAAGAGAAAGGTGCAAGAGGTGAAGAAGAGGGCAAATGAGGGTTGGGGTAGTGGTGATGTGAGAAGGAGATGGAGTGAATATTTTGAAGGTTTGTTGAATGCGTTTGATGATAGAGTGACAGATATAGGGTGTTTTGGTCGAGGTGGTGTGAAAAGTGAGAGGGTTAGGGAAAATGATTTGGTAAATAGAGAAGAGGTAGTAAAAGCTTTACGGAAGATGGAAGCCGGCAAGGCAGCGGGTTTAGATGGTATTGCAGTGGAATTCATTAAAAAAGGAGGTGACTGTATTGTTGACTGGTTGGTAAGGTTATTTAATGTATGTATGATTTATGGTGAGGTGCCTGAGGATTGGCGGAACGCTTGCATAGTGCCATTGTACAAAGGCAAAGGGGATAAGAGTGAGTGCTCAAATTACAGAGGTATAGGTTTGTTGAGTATTCCTGGTAAATTATATGGGAGGGTATTGATTGAGAGGGTGAAGGCATGTACAGAGCATCAGATTGGGGAAGAGCAGTGTGGTCTCAGAAGTGGTAGAGGATGTGTGGATCAGGTGTTTGATTTGAAGAATGTATGTGAGAAGTACTTAGAAAAACAAATGGATTTGTATGTAGCATTTATGGATCTGGAGAAGGCTTTAAGAAGGTTTTAAGAATACATGGTGTGGGAGGCAAGTTGTTAGAAGCAGTGAAAAGTTTTTATCGAGGATGCAAGGCATGTGTACGTGTAGGAAGAGAAGAAAGTGATTGGTTCTCAGTGAATGTAGGTTTTCGGCAGGGGTGTGTGATGTCTCCATGTTTGTTTAATTTGTTTATGGATGGGGTTGTTAGGGAGGTGAATGCAAGAGTTTTGGAAAGAGGGGCAGGTATGCAGTCCGTTGTGGACGAGTGAGCTTGGGAAGTGAGTCAGTTGTTGTTCGCTGATGATACAGCGCTGGTGGCTGATTCATGTAAGAAACTGCAGAAGCTGGTGACTGAGTTTGGTAAAGTGTGTGAAGAAGAAAGTTAAGAGTAAATGTGATCAAGAGCAAGGTTATTAGGTACAGTAGGGTTGAGGGTTAAGTCAACTGGGAGGTAAGTTTGAATGGAGAAAGTAAAGTGTTTTAGATATCTGTGAGTGGATCTGGCAGGGGATCGAACCATGGAAGCTGAAGTGAATCGTAGGGTGGGGGAGGGGGCGAAAATTCTGGGAGCATTGAGGAATGTTTGGAAGTCGAGAACATTATCTCGGAAAGCAAAAATGGGTATGTTTGAAGGAATAGTGGTTCCAACAATGTTGTATGGTTGCGAGGCGTGGGCTATGGATAGAGTTGTGCGCAGGAGGGTGGATGTGCTGGAAATGAGATGTTTGAGGACAATATGTGGTGTGAGGTGGTTTGATCGAGTAAGTAATGTAAGGGTAAGAGAGATGTGTGGAAATAAAAAGAGTGTGGTTGAGAGAGCAGAAGAGGGTGTTTTGAAATGGTTTGGTCACATGGAGAGAATTAGTGAGGAAAGATTGACCAAGAGGATATATGTGTCGGAGGTGGAGGGAACGAGGAGAAGTGGGAGACCAAATTGGAGGTGGAAAGATGAAGTGAAAAAGATTTTGAGTGATCGGGGCCTGAAACTGCAGGAGGGTGAAAGGCGTGCTAGGAATAGAGTGAATTGGAACGATGTGGTATAACGGGGTCGACGTGCTGTCAGTGGATTGAACCAGGGCATGTAAAGCGTCTGGGGTAGACCATGGAAAGTTGTGTGGGGCCTGGATGTGGAAAGAGAGCTGTGGTTTCGGTGCATTATTACATGACAGCTAGAGACTGAGTGTGAACGAACGGGGCCTTTGGTGTCTTTTCCTAGTGCTACCTCGCACACATGAGTGGGGAGGGGGTTGTTATTCCATGTGTGGCGAGGTGGCGATGGGAACAAATAAAGGCAGACAGTATGAATTATGTACATGTGTATATATGTATATGTCTGTGTGTGTATATATATGTGTACATTGAGATGTATTCCCTGGGAATAGGGGAGAAAGAATACTTAACATATATTCCCTGCATGTCGTAGAAGGCGACTAAAAGGGAAGGGAGCGGGGGGCTGGAAATCCTCCCCTCTCAGTTGTTTTTTTAATTTTCCAAAAGAAAGAACAGAGAAGGGGGCCAGGTGAGGATATTCCCTCAAAGGTCCAGTCTTCTGTTCTTAACGCTACCTTGCTAACGCGGGAAATGGCGAATAGTGTGAAAAAAAAAAAAACATTGAGATGTATAGGTATGTATATTTGCGTGTGTGGACGTGTATGTATATACATGTGTATGTGGGCGGGTTGGGCCATTCTATCGTCTGTTTCCTTGCGTTACCTCGCTAACACGGGAGGCAGCGACAAAGCAAAACGAGAATTGGGCCAGGTGAGGGTATTCCCTCAAAGGCCCAGTCCTCTGTTCTTAACGCTACCTCGCTAATGCGGGAAATGGCGAATAGTTTGAAAAAAAAAAAAAAAGATATATATATATATTTTTTTTTTTTTTTTTTTTTTCAAACTATTCGCCATTTCCCGCGTTAGCGAGGTAGCGTTAAGAACAGAGAACTGGGCCACTGAGGGAATATCCTCACCTGGCCCCCTTCTCTGTTCCTTCTTTTGGAAAATTAAAAAAAATTGAGAGGGGAGGATTTCCAGCCCCCCGCTCCCTCCCCTTTTAGTCGCCTTCTACGACACGCAGGGAATACGTGGGAAGTATTCTTTCTCCCCTATCCCCAGGGATATATATATATATATATATATATATATGCAGTCTGTTGTGGATGAGAGAGCTTGGGAAGTGCGTCAGTTGTAGTTCGCTGATGATACAGCGCTGGTGGCTGATTCATGTGAGAAATTGCAGAAGCTGGTGACTGAGTTTGGTAAAGTGTGTGAAAGAAGAAAGCTGAGAGTAGATGTGAATAAGAGCAAGGTTATTTGGTACAGTAGGGTTGAGGGTCAAGTCAATTGGGAGATAAATTTGAATGGAGAAAAACTGGAGGAAGTGAAGTGTTTTAGATATCTGGTGGTGGATTTGGCAGCGGATGGAACCATGGAAGCGGAAGTGAATCATAGGGTGGGGGAGGGGGCGAAAATTCTGGGAGCCTTGGAGAATGTGTGGAAGTCGAGAGCATTATCTCGGAAAGCAAAAATGGGTATGTTTGAAGGAATAGTGGTTCTAACAATGTTGTATGGTTGCGAGGCGTGGGCTGTGGATAGAGTTGTGCGCAGGAGGATGGATGTGCTGGAAATGAGATGTTTAAGGACAATATGTGGTGTGAGGTGGTTTGACCGAGTAAGTAATAGTAGGGTAAAGAGATGTGTGGCAATAAAAAGAGTGTGGTTGAGAGAGAGCAGAAGAGGTAGTTTTGAAATGGTTTGGTAACATGGAGAGAATGTGTGAGGAAAGATTGACCAAGAGGATATATGTGTCAGAGGTGGAGGGTACGAAGAGGAGTGGGAGACTGAATTGGAGGTGGAAAGATGGAATGAAAAAGATTTTGAGTGATCGGGGCCTGAACATGCAGGAGGGTGAAAGGCGTGCAGGAATAGAGTGAATTGGAACGATGAGGTATACCGTGGTGGACGTGCTGTCAGTGGATTGAACCAAGGCATGTGAAGCGTCTGGGGTAAACCATGGAGAATTCTTTGGGGCCTGGATGTGGAAAGGGAGCTGTGTTTCGGTGCACTATTACATGACAGCTAGAGACTGAGTGTGAACGAATGTGGCCTTTGTTGTTTTTTCCTAGCGCTATCTCGCACGCATGAGGGGGGAGGTGGCGAAGGAAATGAATAAAGGCAGGCAGTATGAATTATGCACATGTGTATGTATGTATATGTCTGTGTGTGTATATATATGTATACGTTGAGATGTATAGGTATGTATATTTGCGTGTGTGGACGTGTATGTATATACATGTGTATGTGGGTGGGTTGGGCCAATCTTTCGTCTGTATCCTTGCACTACCTCGCTAACGCGGGAATCAGCGACAAAGCAAAATATATATATATATATATATATATATATATATATATATATATATATATATATATATATATATATATATATATATATATATATATATATTATTTTTTTTTTTTTTTCTTTCAAACTATTCGCCATTTCCCGCATTACCGAGGTAGCGTTAAGAGCAGAGAACCGGGCCTTTGAGGGAATATCCTCACATGGCCCCCTTCTCTGTTCCTTCTTTTGGAAAATTAAAAAAAAAATAATGAGAGGGGAGGATTTCCAGCCCCACGCTCCCTCCCCTTTTAGTCGCCTTCTATGACACGCAGGGAATACGTGGGAAGTATTCTTTCTCCCCTATCCCCAGGGTTATATATACACACACACACACACACACATATATATATATATATATATATATATATATATATATATATATATATATATATATATATATATATATATATATATATATATATATATTTTTTTTTTTTTGCTTTGTCGCTGTCTCCCGCGTTTGCGAGGTAGCGCAAGGAAACAGACGAAAGAAATGGCCCAACCCACCCCCATACACATGTATATACATACGTCCACACACGCAAATATACATACCTGCACAGCTTTCCATGGTTTACCCCAGACGTTTCACAAGAGAAAGGTGCAAGAGGTGAAAAAGAGGGCAAATGAGAGTTGGGGTGAGAGAGTATCATTAAATTTCAGGGAAAATAAAAAGATGTTTTGGAAGGAGGTAAATAAAGTGCGTAAGACAAGGGAGCAAATGGGAACTTCAGTGAAGGGCGCTAATGGGGAGGTGATAACAAGTAGTGGTGATGTGAGAAGAAGATGGAGTGAGTATTTTGAAGGTTTGTTGAATGTGTTTGATGATAGAGTGACAGATATAGGGTGTTTTGGTCGAGGTGGTGTGCAAAGTGAGAGGGTTAGGGAAAATGATTTGGTAAACAGAGAAGAGGTATTAAAAGCTTTGCGGAAGATGAAAGCCGGCAAGGCTGCAGGTTTGGATGGTATTGCAGTGGAATTTATCAAAAAAGGGGGTGACTGTATCATTGACTGGTTGGTAAGGTTATTTAATGTATGTATGGCTCATGGTGAGGTGCCTGAGGATTGGCGGAATGCGTGCATAGTGCCATTGTACAAAGGCAAAGGGGATAAGAGTGAGTGCTCAAATTACAGAGGTATAAGTTTGTTGAGTATTCCTGGTAAATTATATGGGAGGGTATTGTTTGAGAGGGTGAAGGCATGTATAGAGCATTAGATTGGTATACCGGGGCTGACGTACTGTCAGTGGATTGAATCAGGGCATGTGAAACGTCTGGGGTAAACCATGGAAAGCTGTGTAGGTATGTATATTTGCGTGTGTGGACGTATGTATATACATGTGTATGGGGTTGGTTTGGGCCATTTCTTTCGTCTGTTTCCTTGCGCTACCTCACAAACGCGGGAGACAGCACGTCAACCCCGGTATACCACATCGATCCAATTCACTCTATTCCTTGCCCTCCTTTCACCCTCCTGCATGTTCAGGCCCCGATCACACAAAATCTTTTACACTCCATCTTTCCACCTCCAATTTGGTCTCCCACTTCTCCTCGTTCCCTCCACCTCCGACACATATATCCTCTTGGTCAATCTTTCCTCACTCATTCTCTCCATGTGCCCAAACCATTTCAAAACACCCTCTTCTGCTCTCTCAACCACGCTCTTTTTATTTCCACACATCTCTCTTACCCTTACATTACTTACTCGATCAAACCACCTCACACCACACATTGTCCTTAAGCATCTCATTTCCAGCACATCCACCCTCCTGCGCACACAACTCTATCCATAGCCCACGCCTCGCAACCATACAACATTGTTAGAACCACTATTCCTTCAAACATACCCATTTTAGCTTTCCGAGATGATGTTCTCGACTCCCACACATTCTTCAAGGCTCCCAGGATCTTCGCCCCCTCCCCCACCCTATGATCCACTTCCGCTTCCATGGTTCCATTCGCTGCCAGATCCACTCCCAGATATCTAAAACACTTTACTTCCTCCAGTTTTTCTCCATTCAAACTTACCTCCCAATTGACTTGACCCTCAACCCTACTGTACCTAATAACCTTGCTCTCATTCACATTTACTCTTAACTTTCTTCTTTCACACACTTTACCAAACTCAGTCACCAGCTTCTGCAGTTTCTCACATGAATCAGTCACCAGCGCTGTATCATCAGTGAACAACAACTGACTCACTTCCCAAACTCTCTCATCCACAACAGACTTCATACTTGCCCCTCTTTCCAAAACTCTTCCATTTACCTCCCTAACAACCCCATCCATAAACAAATTAAACAACCATGGAGACATCACACACCCCTGCCACATACCTACATTCACTGAGAACCAATCACTTTCCTCTCTTCCTACACGTACACATGCCTTACATCCTCGATAAAAACTTTTCACTGCTTCTAACAACTTGCCTCCCACACCATATATTCTTAATACCTTCCACAGAGCATCTCTATCAACTCTATCATATGCCTTCTCCAGATCCATAAATGCTACATACAAATCCATTTGCTTTTCTAAGTATTTCTCACATACATTCTTTAAAGCAAACACCTGATCCACACATCCTCTACCACTTCTGAAACCACACTGCTCTTCCCCAATCTGATGCTCTGTACATGCCTTCACCCTCTCAATCAATACCCTCCCATATAATTCAACAGGAATACTCAACAAACTTATACCTCTGTAATTTGAGCACTCACTCTTATCCCCTTTGTCTTTGTACAATGGCACTATGCACGCATTCCGCCAATCCTCAGGCACCTCACCATGAGTCATACATACATTAAGTAACCTTACCAACCAGTCAACAATACAGTCACCCCCTTTTTAAATAAATTCCACTGCAATACCATCCAAACCTGCTGCCTTGCCGGCTTTCATCTTCCGCAAAGCTTTTACTACCTCTTCTCTGTTTACCAAAATCATTTTCCCCAACCCTCTCACTTTGCACACCATTTCGACCAAGACACCCTATATCTGCCACTCTATCATCAAACACATTCAACAAACCTTCAAAATACTCACTCCATCTCCTTCTCACATCACCACTACTTGTTATCACCTCCCCATTAGCGCCCTTCACTGAAGTTCCCATTTTCTCCCTTGTCTTACGCACTTTATTTACCTCCTTCCAGAACATCTTTTTATTCTCCCTAAAATTTAATTATGCTCTCTCACTCCAACTCTCATTTGCCCTCTTTTTCACCTCTTGCACCTTTCTCTTGACCTCCTGTCTCTTTCTTTTACACATCTCCCACTCAATTGCATTTTTTCCCTGCAAAAATCGTCCAAATGCCTCTCTCTTCTCTTTCCCTAATAATTTTACTTCTTCATCCCACCACTCACTACACTATCTAATCAACCCACCTCCCACGCTTCTCATGCCACAAGCATCTTTTATATATATATATATATATATATATATATATATATATATATATATATATATATATATATATATATATATATATATATATTTTATTTTTTATTATACTTTGTCGCTGTCTCCCGCGTTTGCGAGGTAGCGCAAGGAAACAGACGAAAGAAATGGCCCACCCCCCCCCATACACATGTATATACATACGTCCACACACGCAAATATACATACCTACACAGCTTTCCATGGTTTACCCCAGACGCTTCACATGCCTTGATTCAATCCACTGACAGCACGTCAACCCCGGTATACCACATCGCTCCAATTCACTCTATTCCTTGCCCTCCTTTCACCCTCCTGCATGTTCAGGCCCCGATCACACAAAATCTTTTTCACTCCATCTTTCCACCTCCAATTTGGTCTCCCTCTTCTCCTCGTTCCCTCCACCTCCGACACATATATCCTCTTGGTCAATCTTTCCTCACTCATTCTCTCCATGTGCCCAAACCACTTCAAAACACTCTCCTCTGCTCTCTCAACCACGCTCTTTTTATTTCCACACATCTCTCTTACCCTTACGTTACTCACTCGATCAAACCACCTCACACCACACATTGTCCTCAAATATCTCATTTCCAGCACATCCATCCTCCTGCGCACAACTCTAACCATAGCCCACGCCTCGCAACCATACAACATTGTTGGAACCACTATTCCTTCAAACATACCCATTTTTGCTTTCCGAGGTAATGTTCTCGACTTCCACACATTCTTCAAGGCCCCCAGAATTTTCGCCCCTCCCCCACCGTATGATCCACATCCGCTTCCATGGTTCCATCAGCTGCCAGATCCACTCCCAGATATCTAAAACACTTCACTTCCTCCATATATATATATATATATATATATATATATATATATATATATATATATATATATATATATATATATATATATATATATATACATATATATATATATATATAAGTATGTATATACACACACACACACACACACACACACACACACACACAAGGTGAAATCGCGATTTAGTGGTTCAGATAATCTTATCTATAATACAATTTTTCTATACATATTCCACGGAGACAATCCGCGTCATCAGGTGCAGAACAGTTCGTAGAGTTTTTAAATCCCACAACATCACCACAAACATCCATCTTTCTTGTGCCATTCCGTTCACGGTTAAAAGTAATTAGGCTTCCCACTACCTGCCCCTTTCAGCACATTCACATCCAAGAGTCCCTCTTATTTACGTCTCTTAATCAGTACATAATCCAGTAATGCCTGCTTACCATCTATTGTACTCATTCATGTATATTTACGAGTGTCCCTGTGTTTTACACCAGGTATTTCGTCACCTGTACACTTCCAGTACACAGTTCCACTAGCTGTTCGCCATATTCATTCACATCACTGAATACTTCATACCCCCTCATTATACTCCTATCTACCATATTATCCACTCTCACATTCAAATTCAAATTGAAACTGCAGACACACTCACTCTGCTCCATCCAAAACATTCGCATCTCATCCCTCCTTCTGCTTTCAGGAGCATATGCGCTAAAAATCATCCCCCTCTCGTGAGTGACTTACATTTTTTCCCCATATCAAACTTGGGCTTACTACACTACACTTTTACATACTCCCACAACTCCTTCTTCAACCCCTTCCTTAGTTCTCGCCCTCAAACTAACCCTTCACTTTATCACTACGATATTCCTAATTCTCTCTTCCCCCTGATCTTTGTTTCACTAAGACAGAACATTCAGGTTCCTTTCTTCAAACGTACAACCATCTCCCTTTCTCTCATTCTGGTTACATCCACACATATTGAAACATATTGAGGAGAATAAGCCCTTCCCACTTGGCTCCCGCCCCTTTTAGTCACCTTTTACGACATGCAGGGAATTCGTTGGAAGTATTGTTCCTCCTCTGTCCCTAGGGATAAAATCCGATCTATTCACCACCATAGCATCATGGAAGGAGACCCATGAAATACATTGATTCAGTAACAGGCTCAGCTGACATGATGTTGCCCGACGCATACTGTACTATAGATTTTCTCAGGAGTTTGCACCTCCTGCAGATATTAAACAAACCATATGTAAACATTGCCTACACCTGCACGGTTCCTCACCCCCTTCCAACATTACGTACACTACTAATGTAAGAATGATGAATTCAGAGATGATTTTTACCCAATAACGTATGACATATGTAAGCTTATCATCCATTACAAGATTTTACCACAGTTATTCAAAAAGTAACCTAACTTTGGTTATTGTAAATAGTTCACTTGTTATACGTCGTGATACGTAATCCACTCACTTTTGCTTGTGTCCTGGAAACAGTTCACATACCATGTAAAGCAATGAATAATTCATTCAGTGATGCCTGGTCCCTGTGGAACTTGTGATGCGTTCAATCACTGAGGCCCAGTTTCCAGCAGGACCTCTTGTGCACCCTGTCCCCTCGTCTGTGCCACATCTCCCTCAGGGTGGGTGGAAGTGCACAATAAATCTGCCGATCTGTGGCAAAACACAAAGTCATTGTATCATCTTGAGTACATAGAGCCTCGTCAATGAACTTCTCACTCCAAAGGCGTCCATCATATCCCTGCTATTGGAAATAGGTCATCCTTAGATCTGAAGGAGCTACTGGAAAAGAGATCCTAGAAAACCTCCAGGATCGTTTTATAGAAAGTGGTCCTAAGAAAATTATATTTAGTTGATATATCTTTTTTTCCTGTGCTCGTTCGCCGTTTCCCGCATTCGCGACGAAGCACCAAGAACAGACGAAGAAATGGCCTAACCAGAGTTCTTTGTCCCTGCAAAGCCCTTAAGACCTTTCCATTATTTCTCCTAACAGCTTCATATGCCTTGGTTTAACCCATTGACAGCATGGCGCCCCCTGTCTCCCCCATCGCTTTAATCATCTCTATCCCAAGCACCCTTCATTTCCACCTGTATGTTTAGGCCTCTTTCACTCAAACCGTATTTCACTCGATTTCCGCTTTCCATGCTACTTCCTCTTGCGATATGTATAACCCTCTTGGTCATCCTCTCCTCACTCATTCTTTTCATTTGTCTTCAGCTATGTCATACGTATTCCTCGTACTGCCACACTTCTCTCATAGCTTATAGTTTCTCATTCGATCAACCCTCCACACACTCAGACGTTACCTTTTCAACATACCCAACCATTTCTTTACTTTTTATGTCTGGGGCACCACCGAGCACAGTCGGGACCTTTCAAAAATCATCAAACACAACCATATAATGACCTCTCTTTCCACGCACCCCTCAATGTGCCCCGGACATTAGTCCCCTTACCCACCCCATAGCTCACTTCTATGTTTCTATTTGGCGCTATGTCTATTCCACGTATTCAAGGCATTCCACTTCGTCCAGGCTCTTTCCTCTCAGTATCACACCCTAACTAACCTGTCTCTCTCCACTGCTAAATCTAATAGCCTTAACTTATTCACATTTATTCTCAACTTTCTCCTTTCGCACGCTTTCCCCGACTCAAAAACTAGCTTTTTACAGTTTCTCACTCGAAGCAACCTCCAGCGCCGTGTCATCAGCAAAGAGTATCTGACTCTAGACTAGTGAGAAATACTTAGAGGAACAGAAGGATTAGTATGTGGCACTCATTGATCTGGGGAAAGCATATAATAGGGTTGATACTTTGTGAAAAGTAATAGGAATATATGAAGTGAAGGAGGAATGCTGGGTATAAAGCGTGTGTACGAGTAGGAAGAGAGGAAAGTGAATAGCTCCAAGTGAAGGTTGGACTACAGGCAGGAGGTCTGTGATATCACCATGTAAATGTCTTGGAGAGAGAGGCGTGTATGTAGTCTGTAAGGGACGAGGAGACCTGAGAATTGAGTCAGTTGTTTGCTGATGATACAGCACTGGTGGCAGGTTCGAATGAGAAACTGCAGAGGTTGGTGACTGAGTTTGGAAGAGTGTGTGAAGGAAGGAAGTTGAGTGAATGCATGTGAAGTGGCCATGGGAAAACAAAGAAACGTCTGAGGGTCCTGGTTATGGATTGGGAGCTGTGATTTCTATGCATTACAAATGACAGCTAGAGAATGGAAGTGAGCGAACATGGCCTTTCTTCCTCTGTTCCTGGCGCTAACTCGAGAATCGGCAATCAAATATGGGAGAAAAGAAATATTAGCGCATTATGTAAAGGGGGCATCTCCGGAGCTGATGACCGATTCTTCATTTCTGCGTGTGAGACCTGGTGTGAACTCAGCCATCCGGGGTCCAATGCTAAGGAAATCGAGAATCGTTTACCTGGTTCGGAGACGCTGTATGAAATGAGGAAATTATGAATGTGCGACTTCCAGCGCGTACGCACTCAAGTGATAGAACTGCCAATGCTGATTGTCTGAATTAGTTTAAAAAGTTTTATGACAAAGTTCAGGAAAGAGGACCTACGTATGTATTAAATTATCCCGACACCGTGCGAATGAGTAATTACGCAATTGCACATTATAGAGACACACCCACACAATCGGACACACACCCAAGTAATTTGTTTAAACACTTATATTTGTCTGTATAAAACACCACAGATAAGTTTCTCCACAACATTTATTTTTGTCAGCAAGACGGTGTACGAACTTGTCCCAAAGACTAATGTTATATTTGATAGCAGAAATTAACGGTTCCAAACGTTTCAGAACCGTCATGCTTCAGTGATAGAGTTCAACAGCAATATGATTGAACAGTATAATGAAACTCAGATTAAAAGAGAAATACAGAAGATTATAAGTATTACCATATAGCATATTTGTAAGTAGTAAAATCAGCAATACACGCGAAGCAATTTTCACAAATTTTAACTCTAGGAAAAACTGAAATAATGAAGGAAAATCATATTGAACACACAATGAGTGTATTTGATAATTACTGTGTCACTAATACTTCAAAAGACATAAGGTAAATACAACGAATCCTATCCAAACCCTTTGTCACACCCCAAAAGAAATGAACGATACGACGCCAGAACTAGAAGGACGAATTCTAATGGAAAGCTCTACAGCTTGTGAAAAAGGTGTTACCTAATGAAATGATGCTGAACACACGCCTCACGTACAATATAATTTTGCCAACTCTGTCATCAAACATTTGGTCAGTATTTGCAGTTCAAACAATGGAATACAGGCAAGTTATACATTTTTTTTTTTTATCCGAAATGTGCCGAGTGAATGGATGGGTGTGAGCTAGTGATGACTAAAGTGAAAGATGGAACAGAAGAATCTGTTGGACTGAATCTGTTTGACATATTATTTGCACCATTATCATGAATGATGACCATTTGTTCGTCTTTCTAATTCTTTCTAATCTCAGAAAGATGACCATCCCATCCCCAATGCTGTCTCAAAGACACAAATAAGCATGATGATAATTTGTAATTTGTGATGTAAAGATTCTAGATAAGCTCTCCGTGAGGCTGGATCATTCTGCAGTGATCCGGTGTTGTATTTCATTAGCTTCTGTTCTGCCCAGGAGACCACTGTCGCAACCCACTCCCTCCTGGTCAAGGTTGCCGTTCCCTTGTGGTGAAACGTGTTCTAATATCCTCCGTTTAACTCTCTACCACACCCCTTTTCAACCTCTCTCACTATAATTTACAGATTACAGGTTTGGCAAGCGTATGCGACGAATATAATCGATAACAGCAACGGGCAGGGCATGGCTAAGACAGATGTAAACAACTATATAATACTCAAATACTGGCTATCGAATCTAAGTAACGTATAGCTTTGAATAGTTATGCACGGAAATGTATATGGCAACATAATCTGTTCAAACTACTGTAAACGAACGTAGCCAGGGCTAGAAGTTGGTTAATGCGCACTGCATCGTGCCCTCCGAAAGTAAAACACCAATAACGGTAAAAGAGCAACAATGGCACCACAGAGGGCGGTGTACAGAGACCTGCGTTGTGGCGTGGAGTGGACGTCACGCCACCAGATACGTGTGAGAAAAATGTAACATCCACTGAGGTCTGTTTTGTCTGGTGTTGCTTAATATACTCCTAAACCCAGGAGCATATTTGTATATCTTTACAAAAGACGAAAGCTCTCTGTAAACAAAGGTATTAAGGACAGACAAATATATACGAAATAAAAACCCTGAACGGGAACTCGCATTAGGATGATACTCTAATGTTTCTCGGTAAGAATCATATTTATAGCGCCAGTTGCCGCCACATTTATAACACTCTCTCTCATTCAGATAATTTAGGATCCATTGTTAACTTGCCTGCAAATTTCAACGCAACAACTAGAGAGAAAAACTGAGTTATGATGATTCCTTTTGTGTTTCGTACCTGTACTTCAACTTCCTAGGACAAATACAAGTGCAACTCTTGCTTGATCAGTTCAAATCAAGATCAAGTGATAAAGGTAGTTGACTGTCCGTCAGCCTGTGACGTGTTGGTTCCGTCCACTACCTTCCTCAACAATTGGGCTGGCTACCATTTAACCTGAAAAAGATAATCGACATTTTACTGTTTGCAGTATAAAGTTTGTAATCGTTTAAATTTATTATCTGTAGTGTAAACTATAGGATTGGAGAGATTCCTTGACGGTCACATAATGAGACTGTACGACTACAGGTTCCAGTGATTAGTAAAGGGAAGTTAAGCGCCCATAATTGTTACTGTCAGCCAGGCTAGGCTACCAAGGCCTCATTACGGTCCTACAAACGATACATATATATTTGAATCCGTTTACGTACATGGAAGTGCGCGTTCATATGCACTTTATTTGTATATATATATATATATATATATATATATATATATATATATATATATAGATATATATATATTTTTTTTTTTTTTTTGCTTTGTCGCTGTCTCCCGCGTTTGCGAGGTAGCGCAAGGAAACAGACGAAAGAAATGGCCCAACCCACCCCCATACACATGTATATACATACACGTCCACACACGCAAATATACATACCCACACAGCTTTCCATGGTTTACCCCAGACGCTTCACATGCCCTGATTCAATCCACTGACAGCACGTCAACCCCGGTATACCACATCGATCCAATTCACTCTATTCCTTGCCCTCCTTTCACCCTCCTGCATGTTCAGGCCCCGATCACACAAAATCTTTTTCACTCCATCTTTCCACCTCCAATTTGGTCTCCCACTTCTCCTCGTTCCCTCCACCTCCGACACATATATCTTCTTGGTCAATCTTTCCTCACTCATTCTCTCTATGTGCCCAAACCATTTTAAAACACCCTCTTCTGCTCTCTCAACCACGCTCTTTTTATTTCCACACATCTCTCTTACCCTTACGTTACTTACTCGATCAAACCACCTCACACCACACATTGTCCTCAGACATCTCATTTCCAGCACATCCAATCCTCCTGCGCACAACTCTATCCATAGCCCACGCCTCGCAACCATACAAAATTGTTGGAACCACTATTCCTTCAAACATACCCATTTTTGCTTTCCGAGATAATGTTCTCGACTTCCACACATTCTTCAAGGCTCCCAGGATTTTCGCCCCCTCCCTCACCCTATGATCCACATCCACTTCCATGGTTCCATCCGCTGCCAGATCCACTCCCAGATATCTAAAACACTTTACTTAATCCATATATATATGCAACTGGAGGGATGTCTGATCATTATCTTGTGGAGGCTAAGGTGAAGATTTGTATGGGTTTTCAGAAAAGAAGAGTTAATGTTGGGGTGAAGAGGGTGGTGAGAGTAAGTAAGCTTGGGAAGGAGACTTGTGTGAGGAAGTACCAGGAGAGACTGAGTACAGAATGGAAAAAGGTGAGAACAATGGAAGTAAGGGGAGTGGGGGAGGAATGGAATGTATTTAGGGAATCAGTGATGGATTGCGCAAAAGATGCTTGTGGCATGAGAAGAGTGGGAGATGGGTTGATTAGAAAGGGTAGTGAGTGGTGGGATGAAGAAGTAAGAGTATTAGTGAAAGAGAAGAGAGAGGCATTTGGACGATTTTTGCAGGGAAAAAATGCAATTGAGTGGGAGATGTATAGAAGAAAGAGACAGGAGGTCAAGAGAAAGGTGCAAGAGGTGAAAAAAAGGGCAAATGAGAGTTGGGGTGAGAGAGTATCATTAAATTTTAGGGAGAATAAAAAGATGTTCTGGAAGGAGGTAAATAAAGTGCGTAAGACAAGGGAGCAAATGGGAACTTCAGTGAAGGGCGCAAATGGGGAGGTGATAACAAGTAGGGGTGATGTGAGAAGGAGATGGAGTGAGTATTTTGAAGGTTTGTTGAATGTGTTTGATGATAGAGTGGCAGATATAGGGTGTTTTGGTCGAGGTGGTGTGCAAAGTGAGAGGGTTAGGGAAAATGATTTGGTAAACAGAGAAGAGGTAGTAAAAGCTTTGCGGAAGATGAAAGCCGGCAAGGCAGCAGGTTTGGATGGTATTGCAGTGGAATTTATTAAAAAAGGGGGTGACTGTATTGTTGACTGGTTGGTAAGGTTATTTAATGTATGTATGACTCATGGTGAGGTGCCTGAGGATTGGCGGAATGCGTGAATAGTGCCATTGTACAAAGGCAAAGGGGATAAGAGTGAGTGCTCAAATTACAGAGGTGTAAGTTTGTTGAGTATTCCTGGTAAATTATATGGGAGGGTATTGATTGAGAGGGTGAAGGCATGTACAGAGCATCAGATTGGGGAAGAGCAGTGTGGTTTCAGAAGTGGTAGAGGATGTGTGGATCAGGTGTTTGCTTTGAAGAATGTATGTGAGAAATACTTAGAAAAGCAAATGGATTTGTATGTAGCATTTATGGATGTGGAGAAGGCATATGATAGAGTTGATAGAGATGCTCTGTGGAAGGTATTAAGAATATATGGTGTGGGAGGCAAGTTGTTAGAAGCAGTGAAAAGTTTTTATCGAGGATGTAAGGCATGTGTACGTGTAGGAAGAGAGGAAAGTGATTGATTCTCAGTGAATGTAGGTTTGCGGCAGGGGTGTGTGATGTCTCCATGGTTGTTTAATTTGTTTATGGATGGGGTTGTTAGGGAGGTAAATGCAAGAGTTTTGGAAAGAGGGGCAAGTATGAAGTCTGTTGGGGATGAGAGAGCTTGGGAAGTGAGTCAGTTGTTGTTCGCTGATGATACAGCGCTGGTGGCTGATTCATGTGAGAAATTGCAGAAGCTGGTGACTGAGTTTGGAAAAGTGTGTGGAAGAAGAAAGTTAAGAGTAAATGTGAATAAGAGCAAGGTTATTAGGTACAGTAGGGTTGAGGGTCAAGTCAATTGGGAGGTGAGTTTGAATGGAGAAAAACTGGAGGAAGTGAAGTGTTTTAGATATCTGGGAGTGGATCTGGCAGCGGATGGAACCATGGAAGCGGAAGTGGATCATAGGGAGGGGGAGGGGGCGAAAATCCTGGGGGCCTTGAAGAATGTGTGGAAGTCGAGAACATTATCTCGGAAAGCAAAAATGGGTATGTTTGAAGGAATAGTGGTTCCAACAATGTTGTATGGTTGCGAGGCGTGGGCTATGGATAGAGTTGTGCGCAGGAGGATGGATGTGCTGGAAATGAGATGTTTGAGGACAATGTGTGGTGTGAGGTGGTTTGATCGAGTGAGTAACGTAAGGGTAAGAGAGATGTGTGGAAATAAAAAGAGCGTGGTTGAGAGAGCAGAAGATTGTGTTTTGAAGTGGTTTGGGCACATGGAGAGGATGAGTGAGGAAAGATTGACCAAGAGGATATATGTGTCGGAGGTGGAGGGAACAAGGAGAAGAGGGAGACCAAATTGGAGGTGGAAAGATGGAGTGAAAAAGATTTTGTGTGATCGGGGCCTGAGCATGCAGGAGGGTGAAAGGAGGGCAAGGAATAGAGTGAATTGGAGCGATGTGGTATACAGGGGTTGACGTGCTGTCAGTGGATTGAATCAAGGCATGTGAAGCGTCCGGGGTAAACCATGGAAAGCTGTGTAGGTATGTATATTTGCGTGTGTGGACGTGTGTATGTACATGTGTATGGGGGGGGTTGGGCCATTTCTTTCGTCTGTTTCCTTGCGCTACCTCGCAAACGCGGGAGACAGCGACAAAGTATAATAAAAAAAAATAAAAAAAAATATATATATATATATATATATATATATATATATATATATATATATATATATATATATATATATATATATATATATATATATATATATATATATATATATTCCTTGACCAAGAGTAATATCATGGAATCTTCTCTTATCAAATACACAAAGAACTGTAACACCAATATTAATGAGTCTGTACATACTGGATAGTTTTGTCCTGTCCCTATGATATCGTATGACAGGCATAGTGGGTCAAGCATCAGTTAAGGTCATGCCGTTCAGTAAAGGTCGATCAATAATGGGAGATGTGCCAAGCGCAAGCATGGCACTAAGGACAATCTTAGCAGTGTGTGGACGGAAACAGCCAGCTGTACCGAGGATGTACGCTGGGCGAACAGTGCTGCATGTGAATAGGGCACGTACAGGCCGACTTGACCTGGGGAACGTTGGCCATCCCTGGCGAGGACTGCCGCACGCCCGGATCCTCGTGCACGTACAGAGCAACCTAACCGGAAGGACATGTGTAACCAGTGAACTTTTAACGCCGGAGACTGAGAAAAGCCGCTTGTCAGGATTATGCTGAGCGGCAGGAATTATAGTGTATTGCTTGCTTTGAAGTGTTCAAGTGCATTAAGTAGATCTCTCGTACATTTATAAATTCCGGTGTTTTAGTTTTTATTAGCAGGTGTGTTAGGATGCATGCCATATTATTTCTACAAATATTATTAGGATTAGACTCTAACGGTAAGAATATTCGCGGCCTTTCCTTCGTCTACAGGAAAGTGAGTGGTGTCCAGTGTGCTTGGCAGTCCATTAACCAGGTTGGGTCATTAATGTTCTCATTAAGGGTTTTTACTTAAGCCATGGCTTATGGGACCCCATTGTAATCTTACTTGATGATCATCAACTATCAAGGAGTAACGTCAAAGAGGTATCATCAGGAAACGGACGAAAAAAGGCCACCTCCACTCACACTCATTCTCTGGCTGTCGTGGGTAATGCACTGAAAACCACAGCTCCTTATCCACATCCAGACCCCACAGATCTTTCCATGGCTTACCCTGGATGTTTCACGTTTCACATGTCCTGGTTCAGTCCACTGACAGCACGCCTACCCCAGTATACCACATATTTCCAATTGATTTTATTCCGTGCAAGCCTCTCACCCTACTGCATGTTCAGGCATCGATCGCTCAAAATCTTTTTTACTCCATCCTTCCACCTCCAGTCTGGTCTCCCTCTTCTCCTTGTTCCCTTCACTTCAGACGCATATATCCTCTTTGTCAACCTTTCCTCACTTATTCGTTCCATTTGTCCAAACCATTTCAACACACCATCTTTTGCTCTTTCAACCACACTCTTTCATTACTTATTAGAGCAAATCATCTCACGCCACATATTGTTCTCAAACATTTCATTTCAATACATCCGCCCTCCTCAGTACAACCCTATTTATAGCCCATGCCTCACAATCATATAATGTTATTGGAACCACTATGCCTTCAAATGTATCCATTTTTGTTCTCGTTCCACACATTCTTCATCGCATCCAGAATCTTCGCTTCCTCCCAACCCTATGACTCTATGACGCTTTCAATTCCACTCCCTAGGGTTTAGAACACTTAATTTCCTCCGGTTTTTCTCCATTCAAACTTACATCCCAACTAACTTGTCCCTCAACCCTGCTGAACCTAATAAACTTGCTCTTATTCATTTCACAGTTACTCTCAACTTTCTCCTTTCACACACTTTTTCAAACTCATTCACCAACTTATGCAGTTTCTCACTCGATTCAGCCACTAGAGCTGTATCACTGGTGAACAACAGCTGGCTCACTTCCCAGGCTTTCTCATCCCCGACAGACTTCATAATCGCCCCTCTCTCCAAAACTCTTGCATTTACCTCCCTAACCACCCGAACCATATAAAGATTAAACAGCCATGGGGACATCACACACTCCTGCCACGGAACGACCTTCGCTGGGAACCAATCACTTTCCTCTCTCCCTACTCGTACACATGCCTTATACCCTTGATAAACACTTCTCACTGTTTCTAGCAGCTTACATCCCACATCCCTGCCACAGAACTACCTTCCCTGGGAACCAATCACTCTCCTCTCTTCCTACTCGTACACATGTCTTACACCCTTGATAAACACTTCTCACTGTTTCTAGCAGCTTACATCCCACACCATATATTTATAAGACCTTACACAAAGCATCTCTATCAAACATATCATATGCCGTGTCCATATCCATAAATGCTACATACAAATCCATCTTTTTTCTAAGTATTTCTTACATATTCTTCAATGTAAACACATGATTCACACATCCTCTACCACTTCTGAAATCACACTGCACCTTCCCAGTCTGATGCTCTGTGCGTGCCTTCACCCTCTCAATCAATACCGTCCCATATGATTTCTCAGGAATACTCAACAAACTTATGCCTCTGTAGTTTGAACACTCACCTTTTTCCCTTTTGCAATCGTACAGTGGCACCGTACATGCATTCCGCCAATCCTCAGGGACTTCCCCATTTTCCATAGATACAGTGAATATCCTTACCAACCAATCAACAACAGTCACCGTCTTTCTTATCAAATTCAACTGTAATACCATCCAGTGTCGCAGCCTTGCCGGATTTCATCTTCCGTAAGGCTTCCACCACCTCTGCTCTCTCCACTAAACCATTCTCCCTGACTCTTTCACTTCGCACACCACCCCGACCAAAACACTCCACGTCTGCCACTCTATCATCAAACACCTTCAACAAACCTTCAAAATACTCACGCCATGTTCTCACCCCATCACTATCTGTTATCACTTCCCCACTTGCTCCCCTCACCGATGTTCCCATTTGTTCTCTTGTCTCATGCATGTTATTTACTTCTTTCCAAAACAAGAGACAAGAGAAAGTTTCTACGAAGTTTGGAGGAAGTGTCTCTCAAAATGTGCCAGGTCTTAGTTTTTGGGAAAGACATGAGAGGGTTGGGAGTTCCAAAGCTTAGAGATGTAAGGAAAGAAACATTAATGAAAATGGCTCACTCTTGAGTTGCCAGCGGTCACACACTTATCATGTGACGCAGAAGCTTACCGATCATTGCGTTCTCTGGCTAGATGTAGGGGCACACAAGCTGCCAGCTTTCAGGAGCAAAAAACCAAAGTAATACCTATAGAAGAAGGAAAGTGAACTAACATTGTGGCGTAGGGCAAGTGGGTCAAGATTTAAGTTAGCTCACGGGAGCTAATAAGTCGGACAGCTTTCCGTAATGAGAGGTTTCCAAGATAGGGGATGTTACAATATTACCATGTGTATATTCGCTGAATGAAGAGGTGGAATTACAGAACCGTTGAAGGAAAGAGGAAAGTTGTCAGAAATTTTCAGCAGAGAAATAGGCAGAAACTGGATCTCGGAGGCATCACATTTAACCAGACTTCGTTTACTCTACTGAGATATCCAGTCCAGGTAAGAGGAAGAAGAGCAGAAATGAAGGCTGTGGAGGAATTCAGTGTTGAGTTGTCAGTGTATGAGTGCAATAGTTTATCTGTAGAATGGATATCGTTGATAAAACGGAGAGAAAAAAGTGCAGGAGACAAGATAGACCCTTGAGGAACACCGCTGTTGATGAGGAAGGGGTAGAGACTATAATCCATCAACAACAATGGAGACAGATCTGCAGGAGAAGCGCTTTTCTGACGGTCCGAAAAGAGATTACGGGAAGAGGCATAGGATTAGTAAGAGGAGCATGCTATGAGGGGGTGAGGGAGTGTTAGAGTCATACAAGGTAGAGTGTGAAGAGAAACAAGAACCAAAGAGGTTTGCTCTGTCGACGGGAGAGACATCTATAGTACCGTCAGAGTAGAAAAGGGAAGGAAACGTAGAGCGACAAAAGTTGTTAGCGATGCATTTAGCTAAAGACTAGATAGACTTCCAGTGGACGAAGATGAAAGGTTGTCGCGCTTCCTTTCGATAAAGGAACCCTTTCCATCCCGGATAAGTGCTTGTTATGATTACGGGAAGCTATAACTACTGAATGAGAGTCGGAGGAAGGAGAGATTTTCCAAGCTTGATGTGCCTGATCCCTTGCCTGAATGGCCTCAGAACAGGACGATTGAAGTGGTCGTTTTGGAGGAAGAGGGAATTTTGCTTCCATATCTGCAATAATAACCTCTGCTATGCGTTTTGCGGAGACAAAATCATCACCACATGAGAAACATTAATCTACCCAAGGAAATCATCGAAGAATTTTCGTAAGTTACTCCAATCAGCTTTGCTGATGTGCCAATATTTACGTTTAGAGGGGAATGCTGGAAGGGGAGGTGTGTTAAGATAGATACATGTACGAGAACGGGGACATATGAACCAAGTGGGGGCGAAACTGTAGCTACAGCGCAAAGGATTACAGGTGAAAAACAGATTCAGAATATCAGGAGAGTTGTCATAGCGTCTAGGAGTGTGGGTTGGCTGGGAGATGATGTGCTTTAGGTCATTGAGAATGGAGAACACGAGGGCTTCCCTTCCTCCACCAATCGTATATGAAGAGTTCAGCCATTCTCTACGGTGAACGTTGAAATATCCAAGGTAGAGGATTTCGGCTTTTGGGGGCAGAGGATTTTACGGCATCATTGTGAAGTTTGGATAGTCGAAGAAAGTTATACAATTTGTTGAATCAGGAGAGCAGTGGACGAAGCAGAGAACAGTAGTCGTTGGGGGACCATAAGCCAGATAATGTCAGAGTTTTATGGACTCATGACCCTTAAGGCGTGCCATGGGTGTGTTGATGTTGGAATAAGCACAGACATCACCTCTGAACCAGAATCATTAGGGGAGATTAGAGCCGGACGAGGGAGAGGAGCTATTGAGAACACTATTAGACAATTGGGTCTCAGAGACAAGTAAGGTATTAGGAGGAGTGTGAGGCAGATGGTGTTCCATAGAAAAAAGGTTACTCGAAAGACCACGAACGTTGGTATAGTGAACAGAAAAACAGACAGGACTTTTAGAGACGATAAGGTTGTTGGAAGGGCCGGGGCTACTAATGTCTTAGTCCTCCATCTCATTAGTAGTAAAGTCTGGTGACCTAAGGCCAAGTAAGCAATGGAGAGGAGCGGTAAAAAAGAAAAAGGCGAGCACAACTCTTGGATTCATAGGTCGGGCTTTCTATCTATGACGAGAGAAAGTATCCGCTGTCTTTATGTCACTGATGAGTTCCTATCTGAAATATTTGGGTCAGTTTTAGTCAACCCAGCTTGAAGAAAGACAGAATGGGGAGAGTACAGTTGCGAGCACCAAGATGATCCTCATACAGAAAAATAAATCCTATGAAAACCAATTAAACGACTGAGATGTATGAAGCTTAGAAAAGAGAAGGGTAGGAGATGATCTAAATCATTGACATTATCAGTGACTGCGATAATCTCATATCAAAAGCTACGTAAGGATAGATTAGTCTGGTTTCTCTTGAAGTAATGAATAAAAACTCGGGAAACACCTTTTTCCTTAGTAGCATGAACATTAGAATGGTTCACCATCTACATCTACATGGACTTGAAAGATTTCTCGCTTCAAATCCAAGACTGACATTATTTGCGCGCGCTCTTTAGCTACATGAAAAGTTGACAGGTTTTTCGTTTTGAAAAATCTGTATATTTCTCTACTACCACACTAATCCAAGAGTTTCTGTTCTCTTTTACACACTAATCCACGAGTTTCTGTTCTCTTTAACTATCACAAACAGCCTCGTTAGGACCAAGTGGTCTGTTGCTGTTTGACTTCCTTTGCTTTCCTTTGTATTCCTTTGTATCCACAGATAACATCATAAAAGACATTTCCTCTAACACTATAGTCTGCTGAGGGTGATATAGAAAACGCATGGTAAATACATAAAAAATCAAATGCAGCCATCTATCATTACATGATCAACATATATCCATATTTCATTACATTTATTACGTAATTACGTTAAGTGATTAAATTAGATCATGGAACTGGGTGATTGAAATTTCTGTAGTGGGGCAATATATCAGTGGCAATCCATCAGTGAGTTGCTCTCAGTTTCAAGCCTAACAAGATGCATTAAAATAATCTTAACTGAGCGAACATCCAACTCCACCACCCAGTCTCCACTATCATATCATGTGACATCATTAGCCGTAACTTTGCGACGGATCTAATATAGCCTGGCATAAACCAACTATGAGAATAAACCACTTCTGGGTTTATTTGGATGAACGTGCTGATTTATTCCTTATCATGTCTACTATCTTATCTAGCGGGCCTGATCATAATCAAGGTGTGTCGCCTTTCCCAGGAATCTCTGTAGCCTGTTGTATGTTGGTCGTGTACATAGATCATGTAACAAATGAAAAGGTCGCTTTTAGGAATCGTTGAAGTCTTTGGGTTTTTTTTCGATTTACGCAGTTGGAGTTCTGAACTCAACGAAACACAAACTGACGCTGGTATCATTTCTAACTTTGAGACGCAAGTTATTATACTGTCTAGATTAAAAACTTTATTGGTGTTAATTCGAAGTCTCTGAGCTGTACAGTACAGATGAAGTTACTGCAGCCGCGAATATTTTATGTTTATATACAAATGGTATTACAGTATTACCAGGGCTGACTACAGCAACTTTATGAACTCTTGCCTAATTCATGTAACGTGAATCGTGAGTCTTTCTTACCATCGTCCGTGAACTATGCTCCCATATAGCAATATTTTGGACAATATTCTATCCGAAGCTCTTAGGCTCTTAGCAGCTCTTCGTTATTCGCGTCTATACATATTACCCTCACTTTTGTCTTTTTCCCATCAAATACATCCTACTTAAAATGATAATCCGATACACTTTTTTTTTTCTTTTAAGGCACATGTCTCGCAATGTAGCAATAACAACTGTATAATCCATTCACTGAAGGACATACAGTCTCTCAAGGAAGCCGAGACTTGTTTCATCATGTTTATTGACCTCGAATGAGGCGAAGTACTTTTTCTTCAACAAGATTGCTAACAAATGGAACGATATGCCAATCAGAGTAGCTGAAAACACGACTATAGATAAGTTAGAGAATAGACGATAAATACTTTAGTTCCAAGACTTTCATTATTTGCGCCTTCAGTGTCAACATGACAATTAGCAGAATGTTCTCTCTGAAAGCCTGGTCTGATGTCGTGAGGAAGGACAGAGCTTCAGAACACTGTGACAGGAACTAAATACCAGCAAAGGAAATAACAGACATTGGCAGGTAGAGCCCGCCGGATAACTTTGCACAGAGTCGGAGATTGTTGACGCATCACCAGTGGTAGCAGTAGGTCTCACCATCACCAGTGGTAACAGTAGGTCTCACCATCACCAGTGGTAACAGTAGGTCTCACCATCACCAGTGGTAACAGTAGGTCTCACCATCACCAGTGGTAACAGTAGGTCTCACCATCACCAGTGGTAACAGTAGGTCTCACCATCACCAGTGGTAACAGTAGGTCTCACCATCACCAGTGGTAACAGTAGGTCTCACCATCACCAGTGGTAACAGTAGGTCTCACCATCACCAGTGGTAGCAGTAGGTCTCACCATCACCAGTGGTAACAGTAGGTCTCACCATCACCAGTGGTAACAGTAGGTCTCACCATCACCAGTGGTAACAGTAGGTCTCACCATCACCAGTGGTAACAGTAGGTCTCACCATCACCAGTGGTAACAGTAGGTCTCACCATCACCAGTGGTAACAGTAGGTCTCACCATCACCAGTGGTAGCAGTAGGTCTCACCATCACCAGTGGTAACAGTAGGTCTCACCATCACCAGTGGTAACAGTAGGTCTCACCATCACCAGTGGTAACAGTAGGTCTCACCATCACCAGTGGTAGTAACGGTCCACCATCACCAGTGGTAACAGTAGGTCTCACCATCACCAGTGGTAACAGTAGGTCTCACCATCACCAGTGGTAACAGTAGGTCTCACCATCACCAGTGGTAACAGTAGGTCTCACCATCACCAGTGGTAAGTAACGGTCTCACCATCACCAGTGGTAACAGTAGGTCTCACCATCACCAGTGGTAACAGTAGGTCTCACCATCACCAGTGGTAACAGTAGGTCTCACCATCACCAGTGGTAACAGTAGGTCTCACCATCACCAGTGGTAACAGTAGGTCTCACCATCACCAGTGGTAGCAGTAGGTCTCACCATCACCAGTGGTAACAGTAGGTCTCACCATCACCAGTGGTAACAGTAGGTCTCACCATCACCAGTGGTAACAGTAGGTCTCACCATCACCAGTGGTAGCAGTAGGTCTCACCATCACCAGTGGTAACAGTAGGTCTCACCATCACCAGTGGTAACAGTAGGTCTCACCATCACCAGTGGTAATATAGGTCTCACCATCACCAGTGGTAACAGTAGGTCTCACCATCACCAGTGGTAACAGTAGGTCTCACCATCACCAGTGGTACATAGGTCCCACCATCACCAGGGGTTGTAACGGTCCACCATCACCAGTGGTAACAGTAGGTCTCACCATCACCAGTGTAGTAACGGTCCACCACACCATGGTAACAGTAGTCTCACCATCACCAGTGGTAGTAACGGTCCACCAACACCAGTGGTAACAGTAGGTCTCACCATCACCAGTGGTAGTAACGGTCCACCATCACCAGTGGTAACGTAGGCTCACCATCACCAGTGGTAGTAACGGTCCACCATCACCAGTGGTAACAGTAGGGTCTCACCATCACCATGGTAGTAACGGTCCACCATCACCATGGTAACAGTAGGTTCTCACCATCACCAGTGGTAACAGTAGGTCTCACCATCACCAGTGGTAGTAAGGTCCACCATCACCAGTGGTAACAGTAGGTCTCACCATCACCAGTGGTAACAGTAGGTCTCACCATCACCAGTGGTACAGTAGGTCTCACCATCACCAGTGGTAACAGTAGGTCTCATCCCCATCACCATGGTATCAAGAGGTCTCACCATCACCAGTGGTAGTAACGGTCCACCATCACCAGTGGTAACTGTAGGTCTCACCATCACCAGTGGTAGTAACGGTCCACCATCACCAGTGGTAACAGTAGGTCTCACCATCACCAGTGGTAGCAGTAGGTCTCACCATCACCAGTGGTAACAGTAGGTCTCACCATCACCAGTGGTAACAGTAGGGTCTCACCATCACCAGTGGTAACAGTAAGGTCTCACCATCACCAGTGGTAGTAACGGTCCACATCACAGTGGTAACAGTAGGTCTCACCATCACCAGTGGTAGTAACGGTCCACCATCACCAGTGGTAACAGTAGGTCCTCACCATCACCATGTGGTAACAGTAGGTCTCACCATCACCAGTGGTAGTAACGGTCCACCATCACCAGTGGTAACAGTAGGTCTCACCATCACCAGTGGTAGTAACGGTCCACCATCACCAGTGGTAACAGTAGGTCTCACCATCACCAGTGGTAGTAACGGTCCACCATCACCAGTGGTAACAGTAGGTCTCACCATCACCAGTGGTAACAGTAGGTCTCACCATCACCAGTGGTAGTAACGGTCCACCATCACCAGTGGTAACAGTAGGTCTCACCATCACCAGTGGTAACAGTAGGTCTCACCATCACCAGTGGTAGTAACGGTCCACCATCACCAGTGGTAACAGTAGGTCTCACCATCACCAGTGGTAACAGTAGGTCTCACCATCACCAGTGGTAGTAACGGTCCACCATCACCAGTGGTAACAGTAGGTCTCACCATCACCAGTGGTAGTAACGGTCCACCATCACCAGTGGTAACAGTAGGTCTCACCATCACCAGTGGTAGTAACGGTCCACCATCACCAGTGGTAGTAACGGTCCACCATCACCAGTGGTAACAGTAGGTCTCACCATCACCAGTGGTAACAGTAGGTCTCACCATCACCAGTGGTAGTAAACGGTCCACCATCACCAGTGGTAACAGTAGGTCTCACCATCACCAGTGGTAGTAACGGTCCACCATCACCAGTGGTAACAGTAGGTCTCACCATCACCAGTGGTAGTAACGGTCCACCATCACCAGTGGTAACAGTAGGTCTCACCATCACCAGTGGTAACAGTAGGTCTCACCATCACCAGTGGTAACAGTAGGTCTCACCATCACCAGTGGTAGTAACGGTCCACCATCACCAGTGGTAACAGTAGGTCTCACCATCACCAGTGGTAGTAACGGTCCACCATCACCAGTGGTAACAGTAGGTCTCACCATCACCAGTGGTAGTAACGGTCCACCATCACCAGTGGTAACAGTAGGTCTCACCATCACCAGTGGTAGTAACGGTCCACCATCACCAGTGGTAACAGTAGGTCTCACCATCACCAGTGGTAGTAACGGTCCACCATCACCAGTGGTAACAGTAGGTCTCACCATCACCAGTGGTAGTAACGGTCCACCATCACCAGTGGTAACAGTAGGTCTCACCATCACCAGTGGTAGTAACGGTCCACCATCACCAGTGGTAACAGTAGGTCTCACCATCACCAGTGGTAGTAACGGTCCACCATCACCAGTGGTAACAGTAACGGTCTCACCATCACCAGTGGTAGTAACGGTCCACCATCACCAGTGGTAACAGTAGGTCTCACCATCACCAGTGGTAGTAACGGTCCACCATCACCAGTGGTTAGATCGTCACAACCAGTGGAAAGCTTTACCACTACCAGTGTTGGGCTTCCTGACCACCAACTGAAATTTAACCATCATCAGTATGGTGGTTTCACCTTCACCAGTGGTAGGTTTCACTGTCTACTAGCCAAAGATTCCCTAAGTATTACGCCGCAATATCATCACTGTCAGAAGGCTTCACTCCTATCACCATAAGGTTTCACCACCATTGGCGAAGGTTTAGCCACCACTGACGAAGATTTCACCACCACCAGTGAAGATTTCACCATCACTGGCGAAGGTATTACCACCACTGGCGAAGGTTTCATCACCACTAACGAAGATTTCACCACCACAGGCGAAGGTTTCACCATCACTGGCGAAGGTATTGCCACCACTGGCGAAGGTTTCATCACCACTAACGAAGATTTCACCACCACAGGCGAAGGTTTCACCACCACTGGAGGAGGTTTCGCCACCACTGGTGAAGGTTTCATCACCACTAACGAAGATTTCACCACCACAGGCGAAGGTTTCACCACCACTGGCGGAGGTTTCGCCACCACTGGTGAAGGTTTCATAACCACTGGGCAATGTTCCACGACCATAGGCGCAGGTTTCACCACTACGGACGAAGGTTTCACCACCATGGGCGAAGGTTTCACCACCACTGGTTGGTCTTCATCGTCAATGACGAAGGTTTACCACCACTATCACCAAGCTTCACCAGTACCAGGAGAAGGCTTCACCAGTACCAGGAGAAGGCTTCACCAGTACCTGGTGTTATCAGCGCCATCACTGGTGTATATGTTCATTTCCACTCGGTTCGTAGCTTCGACGAGCGACGGCGATTAAGTTAGGCGATCCGGCAGATCTCAGGGGATTTGCGGTCGGCTGGAGATTAACCTGTGGCTGTTGCTGTTTATATTAATCCCGGTAAATTTCCAGCCGTGATGGGGATGAGTTAGGTCAATGAGTGAAAAGCATGATCACCGTTACCCATCTTCCATACCATGGCGAATGAGGTGTACCACTGTCATCACCAGATTTGAGAAGACTTGATAAATTCGTGATGGGCGATGTGGCTACCACTGGTTACGGCAAGGAGGAGGTTGTCCCAGCCTAAGGTATTTCCTGCCTCCTCCTCCTCCACCCGTGCAGGAGGTGGTGACTGGGGGTGGTGTGTGGCGCTCCCCTGGACGTGACGTCAACGCCTGCTGAAGCAACAGACTGTGGACACCGAATAGGAAACAAAATAATGGTGTAGTTATTTCAGAAACAAGAATATGTTATGGTGCCGCTCGGCTGTGATGGTGAGCGGTCATGACTGATGATGCTGGTGCCGCTCGGCTGTGATGGTGAGCGGTCATGACTGATGATGCTGGTGCCGCTCGGCTGTGATGGTGAGCGGTCATGACTGATGGTGCTGGTGCCGCTCGGCTGTGATGGTGAGCGGTCATGACTGATGGTGCTGGTGCCGCTCGGCTGTGATGGTGAGCGGTCATGACTGATGATGCTGGTATTGTGGCACACGGGAGGTGAGTTGTGACCCCGGCCGGCGTATAGGTCAGAGCCACTCCTCCCTTCACCGTGCACAACTCCGTAATTTCAGTCAATAAAAGTTGATTTATGAGGCGGAAATTATGCAGGACGGTTGATGACTTATGGACGCCTCACTATCCATGTTTGATGGATTCCTCGGTGTGGCCTTCCCCGGCGACGCCCTCGGTGACTGTCTCCTGATGTGGTCCTCGCAATGTGGCCTTTGTTAAGTGCATCTTGGTGACTCTGTGCACGGGTCTGCCATACCTTGGACCAGTCCTCAGTGGCGTCTTGGTGACCGTCTGCCACGGACGACCTCGCAACGCCCTTGTGGCCTTCGTCAGTTGCGTATTGGAGATCGTCGACTGTGGACGACTTCGTATAATCTCTCTCGACGATAGTCATGATCATCTCCAATCCTTTATTGCCATTACCGTGGGGACAAGCGTACCCTGCTGGGGAAGACGCCCAGACAAACTTCTGCCACATAAAACCAATTAAATCGAGTGTTTCATTTGGGCTAAATTTACCTTCAGGTGAGACACCATGCAGGTCAAAGAGACATTCTACTGTTGCACTTCCTTGCCCGAATGACCACAGTAAAATAGCGAAACCAATCACTGGACTCTTTATAGATTAAGCCCCCGATTGGAGGACTCCATTAGTGCTAATCCCCTCAAGGGAAACGCTCGGTTAGTGCGGCCTTCATGTGGCTAGAGAATCTAGCATCAAAGTCTTGGGATGTTGGACTAGTCCGCGTCGGCCAGGGGGAAATTATGCTGGCACCGTGGCCAATCTGGCCGACTTAACTCACGTATTCACAAACATATTAACCAATGAGATCGATTCAGGTTCAGGCTCTCACACCATGATATTAGAAACCCCCCAAAAATATCACAATATATATATATATATATATATATATATATATATATATATATATATATATATATATATATATATATATATATATATATATATATATATATATATATTTTTTTTTTTTTTTTTTTTTGCTTTGTCGCTGTCTCCCGCGTTTGCGAGGTAGCGCAAGGAAACAGACGAAAGAAATGGCCCAACCCACCCCCATACACATGTATATACATGAGTCTACACACGCAAATATACATACCTACATAGCTTTCCATGGTTTACCCCAGACGCTTCACATGCCTAGATTCAATCCACTGACAGCACGTCAACCCCGGTATACCACATCGCTCCAATTCACTCTATTCCTTGCCCTCCTTTCACCCCCCTGCATGTTCAGGCCTCGATCACACAAAATCTTTTTCACTCCATCTTTCCACCTTCAATTTGGTCTCCCTCTTCTCCTCGTTCCCTCCACCTCCGACACATATATTCTCTTGGTCAATCTTTCCTCACTCATTCATTCATTCATATATATATATATATATATATATATATATATATATATATATATATATATATATATATATATATATATATATTTATATATGAATAACTGTGGAGGATGATCTTAAGAAGAGCGTCCCTATAATAATATCTTATCAATAAGTGCGTCAGTGTCTGTCAGTGACCGTGTTTACGTATGGAAAGCACTGTGTCCTATTTACATATAATGGTGCGATGACATAGTAGAAAGTAGTCCTTAGTAACATGACTGATATACGTGGAGTCAGTATGTAAGGAGGAATAACGTTCAGGTGTCGTCACTAGTTGCAACCGAGGGAATATTTTTGCGCCTGCACTGCACTGCACTGAAGACCTGTGATGTGGTTGGTGATGAGTGCTGCGTGCGCCGCCTCAAGTAAAGGTGTCATCACTCCATTAGAATTTTGTTGACAGTGAAGGTGGGAGCCCCAGGGGTGTGGCGGTGTCGTCAGGTGCCACCGGCAGGACTAGTGGGTCGCCGCCAGGGGCTTGACTTTGATCTGCAAGAGCTGGTGGGACGATGCGCTCGGCCAGGACCCGCAGAAGCCATGGCCATGGCTGGCGTTGTGAGAGCCTTTTCGAAAAAAAAAAGAAATATATATGATAATAAATCATATATATATATATATATATTCCTATGAGTCCACGGGGAAAATGAAACACGATAAGTTCCTGAGTGCACTTTCGTGTAATAATCAAATCATCAGTGGAGACACAAGAGAGAAATATAAATCAGTTGATATACATTAGGTATTTGCAGTCCAGAGTTTATTGATGATGAGTTTGAGAAGATATACTCTATTGGATCTAAGTTAAAGTACCTTAGATCTTTCATTGATAAATCCCTTAACTTAGCAAAGAAATAATTTTATAGAGTTGAGCCCAAACCTCACATTGACACCAAGAATCTTTTAGTTCTCCCTTTTAATAATAATTTCACTTTACTTCCCATGTTGCTTAAATCCTTTAATGTAAATGTTGCCTTTAGCAACAACAATAATATAAAGAATATCTTAATCAGGAATTCACCAGAAAATTCTCTTGGATGCATGTATAAAGTGCCTTGTGGAAATTGTGATGAATTTTATGTTGGTCAGACTGGTAAGGATCTTTCTGTTAGACTTAAGCAGCATAAATATAGTATAAGAACGGGACAAGAATCAAATGCCTTGTTTAATCACGTTAAAAACTATGATCATTGTATTGACTGGAGTAATTCCATCTCAGTTATTAACTCTAACTCTATTACCAAGAGAAATATCATTGAATCTTCAATCATTAAATACACAGAGAATCAAAATCTTAATATCAGTGATGGTCTATACAAATTAGATAACTTTATTGTTGACAAAATTTGTAAAATGATAAGTTTATGATCGCTCGTTGTATGTTTTTGGACAACCACATGTTTACGAAATGGCGTCCTAGCTTCGTCTCTTCGATGTATATCAACTCACTTATATTTCTCTCTTGTGTCTCCCCTGATGATGTGATTATTACACGAAAGTGCACTTGGGAATTTATCGTGTTTCATTTTTCCTGTGGACTCATAGGAATATCTTGATCACGCGCAAAATTGTGATCCTTTCCAATATATATATATATATATATATATATATATATATATATATATATATATATATATATATATATATATATATATATATATATTTATTTATTTTATTATACTTTGTCGCTGTCTCCCGCGTTTGCGAGGTAGCGCAAGGAAACAGACGAAAGAAATGGCCCAACCCCCCCCCCATACACATGTATATACATACGTCCACACACGGAAATATACATACCTACACAGCTTTCCATGGCTTACCCCAGACGCTTCACATGCCTTGATTCAATCCACTGACAGCACGTCAACCCCGGTATACCACATCACTCCAATTCACTCTATTCCTTGCCCTCCTTTCACCCTCCTGCATGTTCAGGCCCCGATCACACAAAATCTTTTTCACTCCATCTTTCCACCTCCAATTTGGTCTCTCTCTTCTCCTTGTTCCCTCCACCTCCGACACATATATCCTCTTGGTCAATCTTTCCTCACTCATCCTCTCCATGTGCCCAAACCACTTCAAAACACCCTCTTCTGCTCTCTCAACCACGCTCTTTTTATTTCCACACATCTCTCTTACCCTTACGTTACTCACTCGATCAAACCACCTCACACCACACATTGTCCTCAAACATCTCATTTCCAGCACATCCATCCTCCTGCGCACAACTCTATCGATAGCCCACGCCTCGCAACCATACAACATTGTTGGAACCACTATTCCTTCAAACATACCCATTTTTGCTTTCCGAGATAATGTTCTCGACTTCCACACATTCTTCAAGGCCCCCAGAATTTTCGCCCCCTCCCCCACCCTATGATCCACTTCCGCTTCCATGGTTCCATCCGCTGCCAGATCCACTCCCAGATATCTAAAACACTTCACTTCCTCCAGTTTTTTCTCCATTCAAACTCACCTCCCAATTGACTTGACCCCGATCACACAAAATCTTTTTTACTCCATCTTTCCACCTCCAATTTGGTCTCCCTCTTCTCCTCGTTCCCTCCACCTCCGACACATATATCCTGTTGGTCAATCTTTCCTCACTCATTCTCTCCATGTGCCCAAACCATTTCAAAACACCCTCTTCTGCTCTCTCAACCACGCTCTTTTTATTTCCACACATCTCTCTTACCCTTACGTTACTTACTCGATCAAACCACCTCACACCACACATTGTCCTCAAACATCTCATTTCCAGCACATCCACCCTCCTGCGCACAACTCTATCCATAGCCCACGCCTCGCAACCATACAACATTGTTGGAACCACTATTCCTTCAAACATACCCATTTTTGCTTTCCGAGATAATGTTCTCGACTTCCACACATTCTTCAAGGCTCCCAGAATTTTCGCCCCCTCCCCCACCCTATGATCCACTTCCGCTTCCATGGTTCCATCCGCTGCCAGATCCACTCCCAGATATCTAAAACACTTCACTTCCTCCAGTTTTTCTCCATTGAAACTTACCTCCCAATTAACTTGTCCCTCAACCCTACTGATCCTAATAACTTTGCTCTTATTCACATTTACTCTTAGCTTTCTCCTTCACATACTTTACCAAACTCAGTCACCAACTTCTGAAGTTTCTCACCCGAATCAGCCACCAGCGCTGTATCATCAGCGAACAACAACTGACTCACCTCTGAAGCCCTCTCATCCAGAACAGACAGCATACTTGCCCCTCTCCCCAAAACTCTTGAATTCACCTCCCTAACAACCCCATCCATAAACAGATTTAGCAACAACGGAGACATCACGCACCCGACATTCACTGGGAACCAATAACTTTCCTCTCTTTCTAATACACATGCGTTATATCCTTGGTAAAAACATTTCACTGCTTCTAGCAACTTCCCTCCCACTCCAAATACTCTTAAAACCTTCCACAAAGCATCTCTATCCATCATATATGATTTCTCCAGATACGTAAATGCTACAAACAAAACCATCTGTTTTTTTCTAAATATTTCTCACATACAATCTTCATAGCAAACACCTGATCCATACATACTCTACCAATTCTGAAACCACACTGCTCTTCCCCAGTCTGTTGCTCTGTACATGCATTTACCCTCTCAATCAATACACTCCCATATAACTTCCCAAGAATACTCAACAAACTTATGCCTCTATAATTTGAAAACACTCACCTTTATCCCCTTTGACTTTGTACAATGACACTATGCATGCATTCCGCCAAACCTCAGGCACTTCACCATAATCTATACATACACAGAATATCCTTACCAACCAATCAACAACAAAGTCACCCCTTTTTTTTTACAAATTCCACTGCAATACCATCCAAACCCGCTGCCTTGAGAGCTTTCATCTTCCGCAAAGCCTTCACTACCTCTTCTCTGTTCACCAAACCATTCTCCCTGACCTTCTCACTTCGCATACCACCTAGACCAAAACTCCCTATATCTGCCACTCTATCATCAAACACATTCAATAAGCCGTCAAAATATTCACTCCATATCCTTCTCACTTCACCAATACTTGTCATTACCTCCCCATTTGCTCCCTTCACCGTTGTTCCCATTTGTTCTCTTGTCTTACGCACTATATTTTCCTCCTTGCAAAACATCTTTTTATTCTCCCTAAATGATATTTTTTCACTCCAGCTCTCATATGCCCTCTCTGTCATCATACTCAACCGCCGTCTCCCACGTTAGCGAGGAAGCGCAAGGAAACAGACGAAGAATGGTCCAACCCACCACATGCACATGTATACATAAACGCCCAAACACACAGATACACATACATATACATTTCAACGTATACATACATATATGTACACAGACACATACATATATACACATGTACATATCCATACATGCTGCCTTCATAAATTCCCGTCGCCACCCACCACATGAGATAGCAATCCCCCACCTCACATTCAGCGAGGTAGCGATAGGAACAGACAAAAACGGATACATTCGTTCACACTCAGTCTCTAGCTATCATGTGTAATGCACCGAAACCACAGCTCCCTTTCCACATCCAGGCCCCACAGATCTTTCCATGGTTTACCGCAGACGCGTCACATGCCTTGGTTCAATCCATAACGTTCCAATTTACTCTATTCCTTGCACGCCTTTCACCCTCCTGCATGTTCAGACCCCGATCACTCAAAATCTTTTTCACTCCATCTTTCAACCTCCAATTCGGTCTTCCACTTCTCCTCGTTCCCTCCACCTCTGACATATATATCCTCTTTGTCAATCTTTCCTCACTCATTCTCTCCATGTGACCAAACCATTTCAAAACACCCTCTTCTGCTCTCTCAACCATACTCTTTTTATTACCACACATCTCTCTTACCCTTTCATTACTTACTCGATCAAACCACCTCACACCAAATATTGTCCTCAAACATCTCATTTCCAGCACATCTACCCTCCTCCGCACTACTCTATAGCCCATGCCTCGCAACCATATAACATTGTTGGAACCACTATTCCTTCAAACATACCTATTTTTGCTTTCCGAGATAATGTTCTCGCCATCCACACAATTTTCAACGCTTCCAGAACTTTTGCCCCCTCCCCCACCTTGTGACTCACTTCCGCTTCCATGGTTCCATCGGCTGCCAAATCCACTCCCAGATATCTAAAACACCTCACTTCCTCCAGTTTTTCTCCATTCAAACTTACCTCCCAATTGACTTGACCATCAACCCTACTGTACCTAATAACCTTGCTCTTATTCACATTTACTCTCAGCTTTCTTCTTTTACACACTTTACCAAACTCAGTCACCAGCTTCTGCAGTTTCTCACCCGAATAAGCAACCAGCGCTGTATCATCAGCGAACAACAACTGACTCACTTTCCAAGCCCTCTCATCCACAACAGACTGCATACTTGCCCCTTTCTCCAAAACTCTTGCATTTATCTCCCTAACAACCCCATCCATAAACAAATTAAACAACCATGGAGACATCACGCACCCCTGCCGCAAACCGACATTCACTGAGAACCAATCACTTTCCTCTCTACCCACTCGCACACATGCCTTACATCCTCGATAAGAACTTTTCACTGCATCTAACAACTTGCTTCCCACACCATATATTCTTAATACCTTCCACAGAGCATCTCTATCAACTCTATCATATGCCTTCTCCAGGTCCATAAATGCTACATACAAATCCATATGCTTTTCTAAGTATTTCTCACATACATTCTTCAAAGCAAACACCTGATCCACACATCCTCTACCACTTCTGAAACCACACTGCTCCTCCCCAATCTGATGCTCTGTACATGCCTTCACCCTCTGTACATGCCTTCACCCTCCCACATAATTTCCCACGAATACTCAACAAACTTATACCTCTGTAATTTGAGCACTCACCTTTATCCCCTTTGCCTTTGTGCAATGGCACTATGCAAGCATTCCGCCAATCCTCAGGTACCTCACCATGAATCATACATACATTAGATAACCTTACATTAAATAACCTTACCAACCAGTCAACAATACAGTAACCCCCTTTTTAATAAATTCCACTGCAGTACCATCCAAACCCACTGCCTTGCCAGCTTTCATCTTCTGCATATATATATGCAGGCGTGGGCTATGGATAGAGTTGTACGCAGGAGGGTGGATGTGCTGGAAATGAGATGTTTGAGGACAATATGTGGTGTGAGGTGGTTTGATCGAGTAAGTAATGTAAGGGTAAGAGAGATGTGTGGTAATAAAAAGAGTGTGGTTGAGAGAGCAGAAGAGGGTGTTTTGATATGGTTTGGTCACATGGAGAGAATGAGTGAGGAAAGATTGACCAAGAGGATATATGTGTCAGAGGTGGAGGGAACTAGGAGAAGTGGGAGACCAAATTGGAGGTTGAAAGATGGAGTGAAAAAGATTTGAGTGATCGGGGCCTGAACATGCATGAGGGTGAAAGGCGTGCAAGGAATAGAGTGAATTGGAACGATGTGGTATACCGGGGTCGACGTGCTGTCAATGGATTGAACCAGGGTATGTGAAGCGTCTGGGGTAAACCATGGAAAGTTTTGTGGGGCCTGGATGTGGAAAGGGAGCTGTGGTTTCGGTGCATTATTACATGACAGGTAGAGACTGAGTGTGAACGAATGGGGCCTTTGTTGTCGTTTTCCTAGCGCTACCTTGCACACATGAGGGGGGAGGGGGTTGTTATTTCATGTGTAGCGAGGTGGCGATGGGAATGAATAAAGGCAGACAGTATGAATTATGTACATGTGTATATATGTATATGTCTGTGTGTGTATATATATATGTAAACGTTGAGATGTATAGGTATGTATATTTTTCATGTGTGGACGTGTATGTATATACATGTGTATGTGGGTGGGTTGGGCCATTCTTTTGTCTATTTCCTTGCGCTACCTCGCTAACGCGGGAGACAGCGACAAAGGAAAATAAAAATGAAAACAATATATATATATATATATATATATATATATATATATATATATATATATATATATATATATATATATATATTGATTTATTTATTTATATTTATTTTGCTTTGTCGCTGTCTCCCGCGTTAGCGAGGTAGCGCAAGGAAATATATGCCTTCTCCAGATCTATAAATGCTACATACAAATCCATTTGCTTTTCTGAATATTTCTCACATACATTCTTCTACCACTTCTGTGTGTGTGTGTGTGTGTGTGTGTGTGTGTGTGTGTGTGTGTACACAGAGTTAATGAGATAGCCTTGATTAGGGTTTTCAGTTGCCCGCGGCGTAACAGCTAACGTAAAGTTAATAACTGTTATCTGTAATTCTGTCAGCTCTGCGAAGGTCTTCACCTTTATATCACTCACTGTCTCACTCGAACCTGGTTCGGAGCCCGTACCGAACCCGAAGTGGGTCATTCTGAATCACACGTCTCCCATTTGATAATGAGATTCCCGGATGGTATGAACAAGGAGTTGCTTATACCTGAGCTTCTGACTGGATGTCACCACTCTAAGCTATGTTTGACCCTGGGACATTCTGCCACACCACTCATGAGTTCCTGCCTTAAAGTGATTAGTGTTACGCCTCAGTTTCCTATAACTAGATCTACGTGAGCATGCGTCTCTCTTGAATGCATGTCCATGTCTTCTGTAGTACCATCGTTAGCTCCAAAAGGATGCGTAGATAACTGAGTTTACCTCAAGCGATGTGGTCTCCTGGTTTGTTGCTCTTGCATATTTCTTATTTGACTGAGGGACTTCAATCAGTTATTCTTTCCTCTAGGAAGGTAGGCTTCTAGCGTACTGTTCGTACCGTCATTTCTATACTATGTGCCAGTCTCCTCGGGATGCAGTCGACGTCATAGTTTTATCAAGGTCTTTGGTTACTGCTCGATGCTCTTCATTATAAGACTTTCCATACATTTCATCAAGCGGTGTTGTTGCGTTGGGACACCGGGGGTTATGAAGCCTCATTCCCTAAGACGAGTTTTCGCGAATTTTTATTTCCTTTTTCCTCGTATAGTTTATGGGTTGACATGAACCGCTAGTGCGGCTTGATCCAGGCTGAGGTTCGAGGCTGCACAGCATGAATGAACCACTTTCTTATAGTCTCGCTCTCTCTCAGAAGCGGACAGTTGCGATTCCCAATATAATGATCACTTGAGCAGCTGGAACAAACTTCCTGGTGTTTGGCCTGCGCTTCCCCATTTGCTCCTGATACACGCAATGTCCCGCTGGGTGTTGTACAGAGCAAACCCCGCACCGCTCACTAAGGGGCTCTCACGTGTCCATGCCTCTGACACCTGTAACACCTTATCGGTTCGCGACTTACACTCGGTGTTTGAAATAACCCCAGTGTCCTACCCTGACTTGCTCTGGCGCCCTTCTTACCCAGTGTCCAACCTCCACTCACTCTAGCACCTCTCCTAGCCTGCGTCCTCCCTTCACTCACTCTGGCAACTTTCCTACCCAGTGCAGGATGGACTCGTTGCTAGGGATGTTGTCCTGGGCCACAGTCCTCCTTGCAGGCCGCGCCACCAGAGGCACTGTCTCCACTACACCGATGGCATGACCCATAGTGTAGCCCAGCAGTATTGACTGCGTTACCTTCTCGTTAGCTTCACGTAAGTACGTTTGTCTCCTCCCAGCTGCTGCTCCTTTTCTCGAAGACTATGGGCTTCTTAGATATTTTCTGATATAACTGGCTGCCCTTAATGTCATAATGTACAGACAAACTTTGCCTCTATACGTTTCCATCAAACATGGACCAAATAATATGCTGAAAAGGCCGTCTCAGACCTTGAGCTTTACTATCCTATAGGCAAATCTTGACTACCTAGGCTACATCTATACCTCCCAAGACGTGAAATCCATCCGCCTACATAGAGCTCCTCCCTCTTTATATTGCTAAGCAAATAGACATGTCTTAATGAATGTGCAACACTGATAAATTCAACTCAAGTCCTAAACTAACCAGTGTCGAGGCGTCCCCCTCCCACTCGAGCCGACACTAAAGGTAAACAATCGTCGATGGCTGAGAGGCTGTCCGGCTTTTTCAGTCCTCGTTACATCACGGCTCAGAAACGATAGCTCTCAGCGCGTTACGTCACTACCATCTGTGTGGGGTGGGTGGTGTAGTTATGTCGTGTACCTGTTGTGTGATTGTATTTGTTGTTGATGTTGATATTGTGAAAATGGGGTTGACGCAGGCTTTCTTATTGTTGTGGTGTACTTGTGGTTGTAGTTTATAGAGGTGTTATCATTGGCTGATGGAAGGGGTTATCACTGTCTTGTACCTGTGGTTGATGAGTGTGTTGTAACTATGGTGTACTTGTAACTTCAGAGGTGCTATTACTGTCGTGTCTCAATGGAAGCATTATTGCCACATACCTGTGCTTCATGGAGAAGTTATTACTGTCGTGGACCTGTGGTTGATTCGGGTATTATGATTGCCGTATCCCTGTGGTTGATGGCAATATTATTATTGTCATGTGCTCCAGTGGCTGATTCAGGCATTATTATAATCGTGTACCCGTGAATGACGTCGCTATTGTCGTGTACCTGTGGTTGATGGAGGTGTTGTTCCAGTCCTGTAGCTACGGATGATCCACACATCTTCTACCACTTCTAAACTACAGTGCTCCTCCCCAATCTGATGCTCAGTACATATTTTCACCCTCTCAGTCACTATCCTCACACACAATCATCCAGGGATACTCAATAAACTTATCCCCTTTCCCTTTATCTAGTGGCACCTTCCAAAAGAAGGAACAGAGGAGAGGTCCAGGTGAGGATATTCCCTCAAAGGCCCAGTCCTTTGTTCTTAACGCTACCTCGCTATCGCGGGAAATGGCGAATAGTATGAAAAAAAAAAAAAAAAATATATATATATATATATATATATATATATATATATATATATATATATATATATATATATATATATTATCCCTGGGGATAGGGGAGAAACAATACTTCCCACGTATTCCCTGCGTGTCGTACAAGGCGACTAAAAGGGAAGGGAGCGGGGGGGCTGGAAATCCTCCCCTCTCGTTTTTTTTTTTTTCAGTTTTCCAAGGTTGGGGACGGAGAGGGGGGCCAGGTGAGGATGTTCCCTCAGAGGTCCAGTCCTCTGTTCTTGGCGCAACCTCGCTAATGCGGGAGATGGCGAATAGTATGAAAGAAAAAAAAAAAAATTATATATATATATATGTATATATATATATATATATATATATATATATATATATATATATATATATATATATATATATATATATATATATGTATATATATGTATGTATATATATGTATATATATATATATATATATATATATATATATATATATATATATATATATATATATATATATATATATATGGAAAGAGGGGCAAGTATGAAGTCTGTTGGGGATGAGAGAGCTTGGGAAGTGAGTCACTTGTTGTTCGCTGATGATACAGCGCTGGTGGCTGATTCATGTGAGAAACTGCAGAAGCTGGTGACTGAGTTTGGTAAAGTGTGTGAAAGAAGAAAGTTAAGAGTAAATGTCAATAAGAGCAAGGTTATTAGGTACAGTAGGGTTGAGGGTCAAGTCAATTGGGAGGTGAGTTTGAATGGAGAAAAACTGGAGGAAGTGAAGTGTTTTAGATATCTGGGAGTGGATCTGGCAGCGGATGGAACCATGGAAGCGGAAGTGGATCATAGGGTGGGGGAGGGGGCGAAAATTCTGGGAGCCTTGAAGAATGTGTGGAAGTCGAGAACATTATCTCGGAAAGCAAAAATGGGTATGTTTGAAGGAACAGTGGTTCCAACAATGTTGTATGGTTGCGAGGCGTGGGCTATGGATAGAGTTGTGCGCAGGAGGGTGGATGTGCTGGAAATGAGATGTTTGAGGACAATGTGTGATGTGAGGTGGTTTGATCGAGTAAGTAACGTAAGGATAAGAGAGATGTGTGGAAATAAAAAGAGCGTGGTTGAGAGAGCAGAAGAGGGTGTTTTGAAATGGTTTGGGCACATGGAAAGAATGAGTGAGGAAAGATTGACCAAGAGGATATATGTGTCGGAGGTGGAGGGAACGAGGAGAAGTGGGAGACCAAATTGGAGGTGGAAAGATGGAGTGAAAAAGATTTTGATTGATCGGGGCCTGAAGATGCAGGAGGGTGAAAGGAGGGCAAGGAATAGAGTGAATTGGATCGATGTGGTATACCGGGGTTGACGTGCTGTCAGTGGATTGAATCAGGGCATGTGAAGCGTCTGGGGTAAACCATGGAAAGCTGTGTAGGTATGTATATTTGCGTGTGTGGACGTGTATGTATATACATGTGTATGGGGTGGGTTGGGCCATTTCTTTCGTCTGTTTCCTTGCGCTACCTCGCAAACGCGGGAGACAGCGACAAAGCAAAAAAAAAAAAAAAAAGAATATATATATATATATATATATATATATATATATATATATATATATATATATATATATATATATATATATATACATATATACGTTGATCTGAGCCAGGTACCCATCTCATCGACCAAACTCTACGGGTAGATGAGTAACTGGGTTGACTGTGGAAAGAATGTTGCAACCAGAATTCGAACTTATGCCCTTCGACTCAGTACGGCGCATGAATGCGTCACAATCAGGAACGCTAAACGGTATACCACGGAGGTTCGTGGTGTAGTTGAAGCCAGTGACATAGATACGTTTAAGAGAAGACATGATAAATGTTACACTGTAGATCCACAGTTGACATTATTTGCGCCTCATTCCTTACATGAACAGTTTAAAGTTTTTTATTCTATAATATCTGTATGACATTTGACTCGTACCACAGAAACTCACGGATCTTTTATCCCTTCCGCTGTCACAACAACTTTGTTATGGTCCAGTGGTCTCTTGTTTGCATTTCTTTGAGAATGATAACACCACCAACATCCACAGAAACACGAAAGTATTTGCACCACCATCAACCACAGGTACATGACAATAACAACACCACCATCAACCACAAGTACAAGACAATAACAACACCACCATCAACCACAAGTACAAGACAATAACAACACCACCATCAACCACAAGTACAAGACAATAACAACACCACCATCAACCACAGGTACATGACAATAACAACACCACCATCAACCACAAGTACAAGACAATAACAACACCACCATCAACCACAAGTACAAGACAATAACAACACCACCATCAACCACAAGTACAAGACAATAACAACACCACCATCAACTACAAGTACAAGACAATAACAACACCACCATCAACCACAGGTACATGACAATAATAACACCACCATCAACCACAAGTACAAGACAATAACAACACCACCATCAACTACAGGTACATGACAATAACAACACCACCATCAACCACAAGTACAAGACAATAACAACACCACCATCAACCACAGGTACATGACAATAACAACACCACCATCAACTACAAGTACAAGACAATAACAACACCACCATCAACCACAGGTACATGACAATAATAACACCACCATCAACCACAAGTACAAGACAATAACAACACCACCGTCAACTACAACTACAAGACAATAACAACACCACCATCAACTACAACTACAAGACAATAAACGTCTCTTATCTAGGTTACAAACCGCGCCCATGGTGTCCCCCCCCACCTTCACCCCCCCACTTGAAGTCCTCACTACCTCGTCACCTGGGTGAGGGGAGGGTCTCTCTCCCTCTCGTCCACCTGGGGTCCTCCCCACAGTCCGTCCCCTCCCTTTACATCCCACTTAGTCCCACTGGTGTCCTCTCCACAACCTGTCCCCCCATCCCCCACCGGTGTCCCCACTGTCCCACTACTGTCATCTTCACAGCCCCTGGTTCCCCTTCACAATCCCCTTGGTGGCCCCTCCACAGCCCGTTTCCCTCGTGTCCCCTCCACAGCCCGTCCCCCTCGCGTCCCCTCCACAGCCCTCTCCCCTAGGGTCGCCTACACATCCCATGCACCTGGCGTCTTCTCCAGACCACGTCCCCTAATGTCTCCACAGCTTCTACCCTAGTGTCCCCTCCGCAGTCCCCTCTGGTGTAGCAGCTACAGGTGTCACCTCCAGAGCCCCATACGATGTCTCCTCCGCAGCTCTCCCCTTAGCGTCCTTTCCACAGTGTCCATGATGGTCCCCGACGGCTCGTGCCCTTGGTGTCCTCTGCTGTTCCCTCCACTACCCAGCCCCCTGGTGGTCCCATCCTGGTCCGCTCCGCTCCTGTCTCCTCCATGATACCCCCTCCCTCCCTCCCTCCTCCCTCCAGTGTTCGCACCCCAGCCCGTCCCCTGGTGTCCCCTCCACACTCACACTGGGGTAACTATGCCAAGGTTATGTTTACGTGAGACTTTCGCTAACGTCTCTCTCTCTCTCTCTCTCTCTCTCTCTCTCTCTCTCTCTCTCTCTCTCTCTCTACCCCACCCCCTTCCCGAGCATCAACGATTGTGCAATCAGCGTGGCGGCGAAGACGAGCGGTGAGCTCTACGTGCTCACCTTAACCCAGTGGGATAAAAAGATAAACTCTTGTCGTGTGTACACATTCCACCATTTTCGGTGGGATGAAGCAATATGCTTTGCCGTAAGAACCATCATCTACCCAAGCTGTAATCTGAAGGCCATTTTCTATTTTCCTTAAGTTATTTGACACGTGTCACCATGTGTGAGGTGGTATATCACACGTGTGTCACCATATGTGAGGTGGTATACCACACGTGTGTCACCATATGTGAGGTGGTATATCACACGTGTGTCACCATATGTGAGGTTATATGACACACATGTGTCACCATATGTGAGGTTATATCACACGTGTGTCACCATATGTGAGGTGGTATATCACACGTGTGATATACCACACATGTGGTATATCACCATATGTGAGGTGGTATATCACACGTGTGGTATATCACACATGTGTCACCATATGTGAAGTTATATGACTCACGTGTGTCACCATATGTGAGGTGGTATATGACTCACGTGTGTCACCATATGTGAGGTGGTATATCACACGTGTGTCACCAGATGTGAGGTTATATGACACACGTGTGTCACCAGATGTGAGGTTATATGACACACGTGTGTCACCAGATGTGAGGTTATATGACACACGTGTGTCACCAGATGTGAGGTTATATGACACACGTGTGTCACCATATGTGAGGTGGTATACCACACGTGTGTCACCATATGTGAGGTGGTATATGACACACGTGTGTCACGAGATGTGAGGTTATATGACACACGTGTGTCACCAGATGTGAAGGGTAAATGCATTACTCACAACCACAGTTTAGTATTATTTGATGGTCATTTATGTTCCAGATTCGTGTGTGAGATGAGACCAGCGAAAGATGTGATGGCCAGAGTTATCTTAAACCTTTGTAACATGATGGTAAGACAATTGAAGACGATGGTATGACTCTCTCACCTTCCCCTGAAGGATCTGGCCAAAGGTCAGGCTATTGTAGTGCTTGAGAGAGTCGTACAGTCGTGCACAATGGTCCGTACCGTCATGCTCGAGGGTCGTGCTGTCTATTTCGTACGACAGACACTGACTGGTTCTTGATTTGACTTGTTTTCCTTATCAGACGAAGCATTACAGTGATATGCCATGGGTGACGGGGTACACGGCGACCAGGTTAGGTGGAGGAGGCAAGTGTAGGGCGTACAGTGGGCACACGGGGTTAGGTGGAGGAGGCAAGTGTAGGGCGTACAGTGGGTACACGGGGTTAGGTGGAGGAGGCAAGTGTAGGGCGTACAGTGGGCACACGGGGTTAGGTGGAGGAGGCAAGTGTAGGGCGTACAGTGGGTACACGGGGTTAGGTGGAGGAGGCAAGTGTAGGGCGTACAGTGGGTACACGGGGTTAGGTGGAGGAGGCAAGTGTAGGGCGTACAGTGGGCACACGGGGTTAGGTGGAGGAGGCAAGTGTAGGGCGTACAGTGGGTACAATACATCGAGTGAGAGGTGGACCCGCGCAGGTCCTGGACGCAAGGGAGCCCCTCATCCCTACCACAGGAGAAAGGGAGGTCGTCTAGGGTTTCTCACATACATGACACGTAACTACAGAATGCTCTCAGATAAAGAGCTCAGTGATTCTTAAACCTGTCACGTATATCAGAACTCGTATGGGGGGGGGGGGGGGGCGAGTACAGACGTTATAATGGGGGGTAAGAACACAACACATTAGGTACACAATATACAAGTTACATGATATGGGAAGTGCAACACAGACAAGATACATATGTGCTCCGTGCCAGTATGCACGGTGTACAGTTTGCTCAGTGTACAGTCTTTTAACTGTGATAGTCGTACAAAAGAAGATCAAAGTTCATTACATATGGGAAATGTAGCTACAGAATGTGCTTGTACTGGACATGATTGCATAAGGCGTTTATATAGGTCAGAGCAAAGCAGACTGTGGATATAGTGTGAAAACGTCTTGAGGGAATTCAAGTTTATTTTTTTTTTTCTATTCTTTTCTTAATCTCTGTCCAATCTTCACGGTAGGGCGAGGCTTTCTGAAACAAACTCGTCCTTCTTAGTGGAAAAAATGAAAAGTGATATGCGTACCCGGTGTGGCCTGTGGAGGTGACCCTACACCTCTCTCTCTCTCTCTCTCTCTCTCTCTCTCTCTCTCTCTCTCTCTCTCTCTAATTCATCATCCTTTTCCTCCACTGCTTTCAAGGGAACTCCATACCTTTTGTGGAGTGTGAAGGCCACACCAACTCGCTCGAACCTTGGGTCTGTGTGGTCTGTGTATCTGTGCAACTCTCTCTCTCTCTCTCTCTCTCTCTCTCTCTCTCTCTCTCTCTCTCTCTCTCTCTCTCTCTCTCTCTCTCTCTCTCTCTCTCTCTATGTGTGTATGTGTGTGTATATATATATACATATATATATATATATATATATATATATATATATATATATATATATATATATATATATATATATATATATATATATATATATATATCCCTGGGGATAGGGGAGAAAGAATACTTCCCATGCATTCCTCACGTGTCGTAGAAGGCGACTAAAGGGGACGGTAGCGGGGGGCTGGAAACCCTCCCCTCCTTGTATTTTAACTTTCTAAAAGGGGAAACAGAAGCAGTCACGCGGGGAGTGCTCATCCTCCTCGAAGGCTCAGATTGGGGTGTCTAAATGTGTGTGGATATAACCAAGATGACAAAAAGGAGAGATAGGTAGTATGTTTGAGGAAAGGAACCTGGATGTTTTGGCTCTGAGTGAAACGAAGCTCAAGGGTAAAGGGGAAGAGTGGTTTGGGAATGTCTTGGGAGTAAAGTCAGGGGTTAGTGAGAGGACAAGGGCAAGTGAAGGAGTAGCACTACTCCTGAAACAGGAGCGGTGAGAGTATGTGATAGAAAGTAAACTCTAGATTGATATGGGTAAAACTGAGAGTGGAAGGAGAGAGATTGGTGATTATTGGTGCATATATACCTGGGCATGAGAAGAAAGATCACGAGAGTCAAGTGTTTTGGGAGCAGCTGAGTGAATGTGTTAGTTTTGATGCACGAAACCGGGTTATAGTGACGGGTGATTTGAGTGCAAAGGTGAGAAATGTGGCAGTTGAGGGAATAATTGGTGTACATGGGGAGTTCAGTTTTGTAAATGGAAATAGTGAAGAGCTTGTAGATTTATGTGCGGAAAAAGGACTGGTGATTGGGAAAACCTGGTTTAAAAAGAGAGATATACATAAGTATACGTATATAAGTAGGAGATATGGCCAGAGAGCGTTATTGGAATACGTGTTAATTGATATGTGCGCGAAAGAGACGCTTTCGGACGTTAATGTGCTGAGAGGTGCAACTGGAGGGATGTCTGATCATTATCTTGTAGAGGCGAAGGTGAAGATTTGTAGAGGTTTTCAGAAAAGAAGAGAGAACGTTGGGGTGAAGAGAGTGGTGAGAGTAAGTGAGCTTGGGAAGGAGACTTGTGTGAGGAAGTACCAGTAGAGACTGAGTGCAGAATGGAAAAAGGTGAGAACGAAGGACGTAAGGGAAGTGGGGGGAGGAATGGGATGTATTTAGGGAAGCAGTGACGGCTTGCGCAAAAGATGCTTGTGGCATGAGAAGCGTGGGAGAGGGGCAGATTAGAAAGGGTAGTGAGTGGTGGGATGAAGAAGTAAGATTATTAGTGAAAGAGAAGAGAGAGGCATTTGGACGACTTCTGCAGGGTAAATGATGCAAATGAGTGGGAGGTGTATAAAAGAATGAGGCAGGAGGTCAAGAGAAAGGTGCAAGAGGTGAAAAAGAGGGCAAATGAGAGTTGGGGTGAGAGAGTATCATTAGAATTTAGGGAGAATAAAAAGATGTTTTGGAAGGAGGCAAATAAAGTGCGTAAGACAAGGGAACAAATGGGAACTTCAGTGAAGGGGGCTAATGGGGAGGTGATAACAAGTAGTGGTGATGTGAGAAGGAGATGGAGTGAGTATTTTGAAGTTTTGTTGAATGTGTTTGATGATAGAGTGGCAGATATATGGTGATTTGGTCGAAGTGGTGTGCATAGTGAGAGGGTTAGGGAGAATGATTCGGTAAACAGAGAAGAGGTAGTAAAAGCTTTGCGGAAGATGAAAGCCGGCAAGGCAGCGGGTTTGGATGGTATTGAAGTGGAATCTATTAAAAAAGGGGTGACTGTATTGTTGACTGGTTGGTAAGGTTAATTAATGTATGTATGATTCATGGTGAGGTGTCTGAGGACTGGCGGAATGCTTGTATAGTGCCAATTTACAAAGGCAAAGGGGAGAAAAGTGAGTGCTCATATTACAGATGTATAAGTTTGTTGAGTATCGCTGGGAAATTATATGGGAGAGCATTGATTGAGAGGTTAAAGGCATGTACAGAGCATCAGATTGGGGAAGAGCAGTGTGGTTTCAGAAGTGGAAGAGGATGTGTGGATCAGGTGTTTGCTTTGAAGAATGAATGTAAGAAATACTTAGAGAAGCAAATGGATTTGTATGAAGCATTTATGGATCTGGAGAAGGAATATGATAGAGTTGATAGAGATGCCCTGTGGAAGGTATCAAGAATATATAGTGTGGAAGGCAAGTTGTTACAAACAGTGAAAAGTTTTTATCGAGGATGTAAGGCATGTGTACGTGTAGGAAGATAAGAAAGTGATTGGTTCTCAGTGAATGTAGGTTTGCGGCAGGGGTGTGTGATGTCTCCATGGTTGTTTGATTTGTTTATGGATGGGGTTGTTAGGGAGGTAAATGCAAGAGTTTTGGAAAGAGAGGCAAATATGCAGTCTGTTGTGGATGAGAGGGCTTGGGAAGTGAGTCAATTTTTGTTCGCTGATGTTACAGCGCTGGTGGCTGATTAGTGTCAGAAACTGCAGACGCTGGTTACTGAGTTTGGTAAAGTGTGCGAAAGAAGACAGGTGAGAGAACATGTGAATAAGAGCAAGGATATTAGGTACAGTAGGGTTGAGGGACAAGTTAATCGGGAGGTAAGTTTGAATGGAGAAAAACTGGAGGAAGTGAAGTGTTTTAGATATCTGGGAGTGGATCTGGCAGCGGATGGAACCATGGAAGCGGAAGTGAATCATAGGGTGCGGGAGGGGGCGAAAGTTGTGGGAGCGTTGAAGAATGTGTGGAAGTCGAGAATATTATATCGGAAAGCAAAAATGGGTATGTTTAAAGGAATAGTGATTCCAACAACGTTATATTGTTGCGAGGCGTGGGCTATAGATAGAGTTAGGCGGATGAGGATGGATGTGCTGGAAACGAGATGTTTGAGGACAATATGTGGTGTGAGATGGTTTGATCGAGTAAGTAACGTAAGGGTAAGAGAGATGTGTGGAAATAAAAAGAGCGTGGTTGAGAGAGCAGAAGAGGGTGTTTTGAAAAGGTTTGGTCACATGAAGAGAATGAGTGAGGAAAGATTGATCAAGAGGATATAAGTGTGAGAGGTGGATGGAACGAGAAGAAGTGGGAAACCAAATTGGAGGTGGAAAGATGGAGTGAAAAAGAATTTGAGTGATCGTGGCCTGAACATGCAGGAGGGTCAAAAGCGTGCAAGGAATAGAGTGAATTGGATCGATGTGGTATACCGGGATTGACGTGCAGTCAATGGATTGAACCAGGGCATGTGAAGCGTCTGGGGTAAACCTTGGAAAGTTCTGTGGGGCCTGGATGTGGAAAGGGAGCTGTGGTTTTGGTGCATTATTATATGACAGCTAGAGACTCAGTGTGAACGAATGTGGCCTTTGTTGTCTTTTCCTAGCACTACCTCGAGCACATGAGGGGGGAGGGGGTTGTTACATTCATGTGTGGCGAGGTGGCGATGGGAATGAATAAAGGCAGACAGTATGAATTATGTACATGTGTATATATGCATATGTCTGTGTGTGTATACATATGTATACGTTGAGATGTATAGGTATGTATATTTGCGTGTGTGGACGTGTACGTATATACATGTGTATGTGGGTGGGATGGGCCATTCTTTCGTCTGTTTCCTTGCGCTACCTCGCTAACGCGCGGGAGTCAGCGGCAAAGCAAAATATATAGATAAATAATATATATATATATATATATATATATATATATATATATATATATATATATATATATATATATATATATATATATCACATATTATACTTTGTCGCTGTCTCCCGCGTTAGCAAGGTAGCGCAAGGAAGCAAACAAAAACATGGCTTAACCCACCCACATACACAGGTATACACATACACGTCCACATGCGCTCATATACATACCTATACATTTCAACGTATACATATAAATAGACACACAAACATATGCGTATATACACATGTACATAATTCATACTTGCTGCCTTTATTCATTCACGTCGCCACCCTGCCACACAAGAAATGATAACTCTCTCCCCCACATGCGCTCGAGGTAGCGTTAGGAAAAGACAATAAAAGCCATATTCGTTCGCACTCAGTCTCTAGCTGTCATGTGTAATGCAGCGACACCACAGCTCCCTTTCCACATCCAGGCCCCACAAAACTTTCCATGGTTTACCCCAGACGCTTCACATGCCCTGGTTCAATCCATTGACAGCAAGTCGACCCCAGTAAACCACATTGTTCCAATTCACTCTATTCCTTGCGCGCCTTTCACCCGCCTGCAATTTGGTCTCCCACTTCTCCTCGTTCCCTCCACCTCTGACATATATTTCCTCTTTGTCAATCTTTCCTCACTCGTTCTCTCCATGTGACCAAAACATTTCAATACAACCTCTTCTGCTCTCTCAACCACACTCTTTTTATTACCACATCTCTCTCTCACCCTTTCATTACTTACTCGATCAAACCACCTCACACCACATATTGTCACAAAACAACTCAATTCAAACACATCCACCGTCCTCCGCACAACCCTATCTATAGCCCACGCCTCATAACCATTTCACATTGTTGGAACCACTATTCCTTCAAACATACCCATTTTTGCTCTCCGAGAAAATGTTCTCGACTTCCACACATTTTTCAACGTCCCAGAAGCTTCGCCCCCTCCCCCACCCTGTGAC